>NW_026691306.1:0-166477 GCF_020826845.1 Diceros bicornis minor
GGAAATGGGAACAATCGTCTGTCATCTCATGTCCAGGAGATGACAAGCAACAGTCTCTCAGAGAAGAAAAAGATATCTTTCCAACCGGTCGAGCCAGCCACCTGGGCCAGGCCCCTTTCAAGTGGACGAGTTCCAGAGGAGAGAGCCCCGGGGCCTGCCGCCAAGTTTCCTGGGGCGTGTGCTGGGCCCCCTCAGAGGACCAAGCAGCCTGGCAGCCTGTGTGCCAGAGCTGAGATCTGGCGGCCTCCCACACCCGGTTCCCTGTCCTGCCCCGTCCTCCCGAGGGAGGCCGATGGTCCTGGCAGTGGCGAGTGGGGTGGGGCTGGCTGTGAAGCTTTCCTGGGATGCCCCGGGAGAGGGCGCCGGGGGATGGGCTGCCCCTGGCCAGGTCTGAGGCACTGACCCAGCTCAGGGCTGTCGGGGGCGGAGAGAGAAGCCCCTCCGCCTCTTCCCTGAAGCTTCTTATGGCTGGCCAAATCCTTCACAAGACAGGTTCGCTGGAGAAAATAATACCCAGCTTAAGAACACGTGTACAGGGGAGAAACCCGCGAAACTGAGTCTCTCAACACAATGGCAGAGGAGATTCTCCTCCTATCTCCAGCTGCAGACAAAGGAGGATGTTGGGGGTGCGGTTTGGGCATGTGAGACTGGAGAAGACAATTGTCATGGAGAGGGACATGTAGACGATTGGATTGTCTGAACCGGTTCCCCTGCAGTGGGGTCAGGCCCGGAAGGGACAGCACGGAGGTGACCTCGAAGGGGCCTCTCTGTGGTGTGGCTGGCCCCCAGGGGGGGGGGCCCCGCGCCTGGGGATGGGGATGGAGGGGGGGAAGTGGGATGGCCTGTGAGTTGGCAGCAGTGGTGGATGCAGATACTCAGAGGTCAGGGATCTCTCACTCTTTCCCTGTCTGTCTGTCTGTCTGTCTGTCTGTCTCTCACTCTCTCTCTCTCTCTCTCTCTCTTTCTCTCTCGGGGACCTGAGGAGAAGAGGTGGGCGAGCCCTGCCCACCTCGCCTACCTGCCTTCCTCTCCCCTGGCCCCTTCTTTCTCCGGCTGCTTTGAGTGCCCTGTGGGCTTGGGTTCAACCCCTCAGGCCAAGGGCGCATGCGCCACCCGCCACCGCCGGGGCCTAGGGCGGGCCTCGGGGGTCCTCAGTGGAGGCCCCGCCCGCCCGCCCGCCAGGCCAGGCCAGTCCCAGCTGAAGAAGGAACGCCAACGCCCTGCTGGACTTGGCTTCAGCTGTTGTCTCCCTCCCATCCCCCACTTGCAATCAGCTGGCCGGCCGCTTCCCTTCTTTGGAAGCGGTGGTCTGGACCTGGTGGCCAAAGGCCGACTGGGGTGCCAGGTCGAGGCTCTGCCTCGGCCAGCTGCTTTTGCCCGGGCCTCATTTCTTCCTGGAAAGGCAAAACCACGGCCTCACCCCACGCCCGCACTTGTCGACTCCAGCCAGGTGGAGGAAAGGCTCTGTGGAATCAGAAGGGCCCAGACAGGCTTATGGCCAAGCAGTGAGTGAGGCCCCAGCAGGCCGCCGGCTTGGGGAGCCGCTGCCACACGGGCAGGCCCTTCCGGCGACGGGTCCCAGCATCATCTCTGGAGTCGGGAGGGCCCGGCCTTCCTAGTGCCCAGGCCACGGCTCTGAGGAGAAATCCGCGTTGGAGGGCACGCGTGAGGCCCTCGGCCTGAGGGCGCTGGTGCCACGCCGGGGGCGACTGGAAGGCTGGCTCGGCTCGCCTGCTTTGTCCAAAGGAGGCTGGCCAACCAGCCCGACCGGCCACCTGGGCCAGGCCCCTTTCAAGTGGACAAGATCCGGGGGAAAGGGCCCTGGGGCCTGCCGCCAAGTCTCCTGGGGCGTGTGCTGGGCCCCCTCAGAGGAGGGAGACACCTGGCAACCTGTGTGCCAGACCTTAGATCTGGCGGCCTGCCACACCCGGCTCCCTGCCCTGCCCACGCCTGCCTCCATCCACTCCACGGAGGACGATGGTGTTGGCAGTGCGAGCGGAGATAGTCGTTAGAGACTTCCCTTGGAGTTGTAGTCCAAGAGCATAACAGAAGAGCACTGAGCTTGGGCTCGGCCATTTATCCGCTTTGTAACCTGGCTGAGTTTTCTAGCCACTGTGCCCAGTCTCTTCATCTAGCAAATGGTGCAAAGAACAACATTGACTACGTCGGGATGTTTTCAGGGTCATGTGAGTTAAGATGTGTTCCAGCACAGAGTTTACATTCAGGGTGCAGTCCTTGGCTCAGTAGAAGTGTTCGCTGCTGTTCTTATAATTGTCATTATTTCACGTCCTTATCTTCCTCGTGAGTTCCCTGTCAAACCAACCACGATCCACGGTGTCAGCAGTTTGATTCCAGGTCCCTGCTTCAAGGCCTGCAGAGGGAACCTCGTGCTCATAACCTCCTGTTTTTCTCCCAGTCTCTGGAGGGATGCATTGACCTCTAGCTTGTCTGCACTGAGGCACGGAATGGGGTCCCACACCCAACCCCGCGTCTCCTCCTTTTCATATCTGATGCTTTGGGAAGACTGCTTACTGTTCACTCGGTGGACTATACTCCCTGACATGAGCAACGCACGGGAGAGAGGCGGTAGGAAACACTGATCCATGTAGGGCTCTGAGTTGACCATAACACAGAGTACAGTTGATCAAGGGCCGAGGTAGAGTTCCTTAAGGCAAAGATCTGCCGAGATGAGGGTGTTCTAATGTGACGCCGCCTGAAAATAAAGCAAACACATAAAAGCATATGTAGTGGTCAAAGGGAAAGCACGCCACTAAAAGAATTGATCCCATGAAATACACTATTCTATTTGTTTATGTATCAAATGACTGATAGGAAAGAGCCAGGCGTAGAGATAGTAGACTTGATCAATGTCATAGAGAATTCTTTTCACAGTTGTTCATGCCTTGTGTTTTACATCATTGATTAGGGGAGTATTTTCATCTTTTCCTTTCCTAGTGTCTCCATCTTTCTCAACTTTTCCAGGAGACATATTTACATTATCCTCTAAAACTTTAGGGAAATTTTAAAAAAGTTATGACACATTGGAAGTTGTTGATTTTGTATATGGGAGGAGCACTAGATTGCCAGTGAATTAGTGATCACTAGAGTTTTAGTTTGGTAAAAGATGGTAGTTGGAATTGATACCAGGATGTTTGTAACCCAGTTTTTACTTCATTATTTGATGTAGTTTTCCAAATGCCAGAGCCGGTCATTTTTAATGTAATAACTTGTCTCATTTTAGAATATGTGTTCTTGGAGAGGGTGATGCAGGTAAGTGGAAAATAACTTAATGTAGTGACTTGTTTTTCTCCAATGGATCTCTTATAAACCCAACAGCCATATAGCATTCTTTTGTCCAAATGACCTGATGGCACTTTCTTAACTTTTCTTGCTGTGACTCTAGCAATCTAGGGTCACACCACCTTCTCTCTCCTAGTCATGCTTTCAGTTGTAAGAGTGATATTGTCAATAGTACAGTGAGCAATTGGCACACGCTCTACTCTTTTCTTACATATATATATATATGTGTGTGTGTGTGTGTGTCTATATTTCTCAACTGCGAACTTTGGTAACATAATTGTTAAGGTGTGAACTATTTGCAGTGCACTTAACAACTGATGGCTACACATGATTGTGTAGTGACATCATGGTTAAAACCCTTCTTTGCAACATGTGGCCCCTTTCAGTTTTATTTTCAAGGAAAGGGTTCAATGACTTTTTTCTTTTGGAAGAAGAAAGACTTGCATTTCCATCTTAGAAAATCGAGAACTGGTTTTTTGCCTTTTTTCTTTTTTTGTCTTCAGCTCCTCGTCCTACTGGTTACTAATTCACATGTCCAGTCACTTCAGATTCATGGTGCTAACCCTTTGCCTTGTTCAAGGCTCTGACTTGAATTATTCCATAATCCCTTCTGTGAAGGAGGTTTCTCTCCACGCTCATCTAGCGAGGAAGGAACCGACCCTCCTTTATGTGAACTTGGAGACAGAGGCCAAGGTGAAGCCTCGGTGCCCCTCCACACCAGTGAGCTGCAGAAGGGCTGCAGAGTCCTGTGAATCTTTGGCTGCCCTCCTGGCTCCCTCCGGAGTTGGCATTGTCTGCACGGAGGAGCCCAGCTCCTTACAATCGAATTGTTGAAGTCTCCTGAAGCCGGCTGAAGGATAAGACTGGCCGGAAAGGACAGCAGCAAGCAGTGTGCTCCAAAAGTGGGTGGCAGAAACACTCAGAAGAAGAAAACCTTTCCGTTTCTCTTGTTTTCTCTTTATCTTCTCTCCCTTCCTTTTCCTTTCCTTAGATGGTACAGAGCCTGTCCACCCCCCATGGTGGTTGTTTTTCTCCTCAGAGCCCCAGGACAGAGCTGTATGTCTTAGTTGTAGGTCCACCCATGGGGGTTCTTTGCCCGGAGTCCCACGGCAGTTTATTCACATCTCTTTCATTCAAATGATTTCAGTAGTGTAATTTATCTGTTTAGGCATATCTGTCTTCCTTGCAGACCCCCAACATTTCAAGACCTTTGGGCACATAGTAGATACTTAAGTACTTGAGTGAATCCGTGAAGATCTTTTGTTGAATACGATCTAAATAAATACAATACCTACTCAGCACACGCATGCAAGCACTTGAGAGAGAGTTTGGTGTCTGCTGAAGCAGGCTGTGGACCAGCTTAGGGGCTCAGTGCCAAAGTGACCCAATAGATTTAGACAAAATGAAGGAGATAATTAACTTCAATTTTACAATTCATGGAGAACAGGAGCAGGATGTCTAGGTGTGAATCAGGACTTGATCATTCTTGTTGCATCTTTGGAAAATCCAGTCCTTTTTCTTTCTATGGAAACGTGACTGGCCAAGAGAGTGAACAGAGGACTGGCTTTTAGAAAGGCAATTTTGTCACAGGAAGTCCTGGAGGAAAATATATGGAAGGAGAGCTGCTAGAAACATGGCAGAGACGTTTTGTGTAGAAACCCTAAAATTTGGGTTTACATGCTGTCTCAAAGAGTTGTAACCCAACTTTTCTCCACTACAGATTTGAGCAGCTTTTAAATATCTAGGTATGCGAAAGGATTAGAAAGGAAAATAGATCCAACTGAAAGGAATTTCGGATGGAACAATGAAATGATGCTGAAGTAAGCCAGCGCACTGAAAAGAGTTTCAGAAAGACCTGCAGTCTCTAAAGGCAGTGGGCAATGTATCCATCAGGTTTCAAGTAGAAAGGGAAATGGGAACAATCGTCTGTCATCTCATGTCCAGGAGATGACAAGCAACAGTCTCTCAGAGAAGAAAAAGATATCTTTCCAACCGGTCGAGCCAGCCACCTGGGCCAGGCCCCTTTCAAGTGGACGAGTTCCAGAGGAGAGAGCCCCGGGGCCTGCCGCCAAGTTTCCTGGGGCGTGTGCTGGGCCCCCTCAGAGGACCAAGCAGCCTGGCAGCCTGTGTGCCAGAGCTGAGATCTGGCGGCCTCCCACACCCGGTTCCCTGTCCTGCCCCGTCCTCCCGAGGGAGGCCGATGGTCCTGGCAGTGGCGAGTGGGGTGGGGCTGGCTGTGAAGCTTTCCTGGGATGCCCCGGGAGAGGGCGCCGGGGGATGGGCTGCCCCTGGCCAGGTCTGAGGCACTGACCCAGCTCAGGGCTGTCGGGGGCGGAGAGAGAAGCCCCTCCGCCTCTTCCCTGAAGCTTCTTATGGCTGGCCAAATCCTTCACAAGACAGGTTCGCTGGAGAAAATAATACCCAGCTTAAGAACACGTGTACAGGGGAGAAACCCGCGAAACTGAGTCTCTCAACACAATGGCAGAGGAGATTCTCCTCCTATCTCCAGCTGCAGACAAAGGAGGATGTTGGGGGTGCGGTTTGGGCATGTGAGACTGGAGAAGACAATTGTCATGGAGAGGGACATGTAGACGATTGGATTGTCTGAACCGGTTCCCCTGCAGTGGGGTCAGGCCCGGAAGGGACAGCACGGAGGTGACCTCGAAGGGGCCTCTCTGTGGTGTGGCTGGCCCCCAGGGGGGGGGGCCCCGCGCCTGGGGATGGGGATGGAGGGGGGGAAGTGGGATGGCCTGTGAGTTGGCAGCAGTGGTGGATGCAGATACTCAGAGGTCAGGGATCTCTCACTCTTTCCCTGTCTGTCTGTCTGTCTGTCTGTCTGTCTCTCGCTCTCTCTCTCTCTCTCTCTCTCTTTCTCTCTCGGGGACCTGAGGAGAAGAGGTGGGCGAGCCCTGCCCACCTCGCCTACCTGCCTTCCTCTCCCCTGGCCCCTTCTTTCTCCGGCTGCTTTGAGTGCCCTGTGGGCTTGGGTTCAACCCCTCAGGCCAAGGGCGCATGCGCCACCCGCCACCGCCGGGGCCTAGGGCGGGCCTCGGGGGTCCTCAGTGGAGGCCCCGCCCGCCCGCCCGCCAGGCCAGGCCAGTCCCAGCTGAAGAAGGAACGCCAACGCCCTGCTGGACTTGGCTTCAGCTGTTGTCTCCCTCCCATCCCCCACTTGCAATCAGCTGGCCGGCCGCTTCCCTTCTTTGGAAGCGGTGGTCTGGACCTGGTGGCCAAAGGCCGACTGGGGTGCCAGGTCGAGGCTCTGCCTCGGCCAGCTGCTTTTGCCCGGGCCTCATTTCTTCCTGGAAAGGCAAAACCACGGCCTCACCCCACGCCCGCACTTGTCGACTCCAGCCAGGTGGAGGAAAGGCTCTGTGGAATCAGAAGGGCCCAGACAGGCTTATGGCCAAGCAGTGAGTGAGGCCCCAGCAGGCCGCCGGCTTGGGGAGCCGCTGCCACACGGGCAGGCCCTTCCGGCGACGGGTCCCAGCATCATCTCTGGAGTCGGGAGGGCCCGGCCTTCCTAGTGCCCAGGCCACGGCTCTGAGGAGAAATCCGCGTTGGAGGGCACGCGTGAGGCCCTCGGCCTGAGGGCGCTGGTGCCACGCCGGGGGCGACTGGAAGGCTGGCTCGGCTCGCCTGCTTTGTCCAAAGGAGGCTGGCCAACCAGCCCGACCGGCCACCTGGGCCAGGCCCCTTTCAAGTGGACAAGATCCGGGGGAAAGGGCCCTGGGGCCTGCCGCCAAGTCTCCTGGGGCGTGTGCTGGGCCCCCTCAGAGGAGGGAGCCACCTGGCAACCTGTGTGCCAGACCTTAGATCTGGCGGCCTGCCACACCCGGCTCCCTGCCCTGCCCACGCCTGCCTCCATCCACTCCACGGAGGACGATGGTGTTGGCAGTGCGAGCGGAGATAGTCGTTAGAGACTTCCCTTGGAGTTGTAGTCCAAGAGCATAACAGAAGAGCACTGAGCTTGGGCTCGGCCATTTATCCGCTTTGTAACCTGGCTGAGTTTTCTAGCCACTGTGCCCAGTCTCTTCATCTAGCAAATGGTGCAAAGAACAACATTGACTACGTCGGGATGTTTTCAGGGTCATGTGAGTTAAGATGTGTTCCAGCACAGAGTTTACATTCAGGGTGCAGTCCTTGGCTCAGTAGAAGTGTTCGCTGCTGTTCTTATAATTGTCATTATTTCACGTCCTTATCTTCCTCGTGAGTTCCCTGTCAAACCAACCACGATCCACGGTGTCAGCAGTTTGATTCCAGGTCCCTGCTTCAAGGCCTGCAGAGGGAACCTCGTGCTCATAACCTCCTGTTTTTCTCCCAGTCTCTGGAGGGATGCATTGACCTCTAGCTTGTCTGCACTGAGGCACGGAATGGGGTCCCACACCCAACCCCGCGTCTCCTCCTTTTCATATCTGATGCTTTGGGAAGATTGCTTACTGTTCACTCGGTGGACTATACTCCCTGACATGAGCAACGCACGGGAGAGAGGCGGTAGGAAACACTGATCCATGTAGGGCTCTGAGTTGACCATAACACAGAGTACAGTTGATCAAGGGCCGAGGTAGAGTTCCTTAAGGCAAAGATCTGCCGAGATGAGGGTGTTCTAATGTGACGCCGCCTGAAAATAAAGCAAACACATAAAAGCATATGTAGTGGTCAAAGGGAAAGCACGCCACTAAAAGAATTGATCCCATGAAATACACTATTCTATTTGTTTATGTATCAAATGACTGATAGGAAAGAAGCCAGGCGTAGAGATAGTAGACTTGATCAATGTCATAGAGAATTCTTTTCACAGTTGTTCATGCCTTGTGTTTTACATCATTGATTAGGGGAGTATTTTCATCTTTTCCTTTCCTAGTGTCTCCATCTTTCTCAACTTTTCCAGGAGACATATTTACATTATCCTCTAAAACTTTAGGGAAATTTTAAAAAAGTTATGACACATTGGAAGTTGTTGATTTTGTATATGGGAGGAGCACTAGATTGCCAGTGAATTAGTGATCACTAGAGTTTTAGTTTGGTAAAAGATGGTAGTTGGAATTGATACCAGGATGTTTGTAACCCAGTTTTTACTTCATTATTTGATGTAGTTTTCCAAATGCCAGAGCCGGTCATTTTTAATGTAATAACTTGTCTCATTTTAGAATATGTGTTCTTGGAGAGGGTGATGCAGGTAAGTGGAAATAACTTAATGTAGTGACTTGTTTTTCTCCAATGGATCTCTTATAAACCCAACAGCCATATAGCATTCTTTTGTCCAAATGACCTGATGGCACTTTCTTAACTTTTCTTGCTGTGACTCTAGCAATCTAGGGTCACACCACCTTCTCTCTCCTAGTCATGCTTTCAGTTGTAAGAGTGATATTGTCAATAGTACAGTGAGCAATTGGCACACGCTCTACTCTTTTCTTACATATATATATATATGTGTGTGTGTGTGTGTGTCTATATTTCTCAACTGCGAACTTTGGTAACATAATTGTTAAGGTGTGAACTATTTGCAGTGCACTTAACAACTGATGGCTACACATGATTGTGTAGTGACATCATGGTTAAAACCCTTCTTTGCAACATGTGGCCCCTTTCAGTTTTATTTTCAAGGAAAGGGTTCAATGACTTTTTTCTTTTGGAAGAAGAAAGACTTGCATTTCCATCTTAGAAAATCGAGAACTGGTTTTTTGCCTTTTTTCTTTTTTTGTCTTCAGCTCCTCGTCCTACTGGTTACTAATTTCACATGTCCAGTCACTTCAGATTCATGGTGCTAACCCTTTGCCTTGTTCAAGGCTCTGACTTGAATTATTCCATAATCCCTTCTGTGAAGGAGTTTCTCTCCACGCTCATCTAGCGAGGAAGGAACCGACCCTCCTTTATGTGAACTTGGAGACAGAGGCCAAGGTGAAGCCTCGGTGCCCCTCCACACCAGTGAGCTGCAGAAGGGCTGCAGAGTCTGTGAATCTTTGGCTGCCCTCCTGGCTCCCTCCGGAGTTGGCATTGTCTGCACGGAGGAGCCCAGCTCCTTACAATCGAATTGTTGAAGTCTCCTGAAGCCGGCTGAAGGATAAGACTGGCCGGAAAGGACAGCAGCAAGCAGTGTGCTCCAAAAGTGGGGTGGCAGAAACACTCAGAAGAAGAAAACCTTTCCGTTTCTCTTGTTTTCTCTTTATCTTCTCTCCCTTCCTTTTCCTTTCCTTAGATGGTACAGAGCCTGTCCACCCCCCATGGTGGTTGTTTTTCTCCTCAGAGCCCCAGGACAGAGCTGTATGTCTTAGTTGTAGGTCCACCCATGGGGGTTCTTTGCCCGGAGTCCCACGGCAGTTTATTCACATCTCTTTCATTCAAATGATTTCAGTAGTGTAATTTATCTGTTTAGGCATATCTGTCTTCCTTGCAGACCCCCAACATTTCAAGACCTTTGGGCACATAGTAGATACTTAAGTACTTGAGTGAATCCGTGAAGATCTTTTGTTGAATACGATCTAAATAAATACAATACCTACTCAGCACACGCATGCAAGCACTTGAGAGAGAGTTTGGTGTCTGCTGAAGCAGGCTGTGGACCAGCTTAGGGGCTCAGTGCCAAAGTGACCCAATAGATTTAGACAAAATGAAGGAGATAATTAACTTCAATTTTACAATTCATGGAGAACAGGAGCAGGATGTCTAGGTGTGAATCAGGACTTGATCATTCTTGTTGCATCTTTGGAAAATCCAGTCCTTTTTCTTTCTATGGAAACGTGACTGGCCAAGAGAGTGAACAGAGGACTGGCTTTTAGAAAGGCAATTTTGTCACAGGAAGTCCTGGAGGAAAATATATGGAAGGAGAGCTGCTAGAAACATGGCAGAGACGTTTTGTGTAGAAACCCTAAAATTTGGGTTTACATGCTGTCTCAAAGAGTTGTAACCCAACTTTTCTCCACTACAGATTTGAGCAGCTTTTAAATATCTAGGTATGCGAAAGGATTAGAAAGGAAAATAGATCCAACTGAAAGGAATTTCGGATGGAACAATGAAATGATGCTGAAGTAAGCCAGCGCACTGAAAAGAGTTTCAGAAAGACCTGCAGTCTCTAAAGGCAGTGGGCAATGTATCCATCAGGTTTCAAGTAGAAAGGGAAATGGGAACAATCGTCTGTCATCTCATGTCCAGGAGATGACAAGCAACAGTCTCTCAGAGAAGAAAAAGATATCTTTCCAACCGGTCGAGCCAGCCACCTGGGCCAGGCCCCTTTCAAGTGGACGAGTTCCAGAGGAGAGAGCCCCGGGGCCTGCCGCCAAGTTTCCTGGGGCGTGTGCTGGGCCCCCTCAGAGGACCAAGCAGCCTGGCAGCCTGTGTGCCAGAGCTGAGATCTGGCGGCCTCCCACACCCGGTTCCCTGTCCTGCCCCGTCCTCCCGAGGGAGGCCGATGGTCCTGGCAGTGGCGAGTGGGGTGGGGCTGGCTGTGAAGCTTTCCTGGGATGCCCCGGGAGAGGGCGCCGGGGGATGGGCTGCCCCTGGCCAGGTCTGAGGCACTGACCCAGCTCAGGGCTGTCGGGGGCGGAGAGAGAAGCCCCTCCGCCTCTTCCCTGAAGCTTCTTATGGCTGGCCAAATCCTTCACAAGACAGGTTCGCTGGAGAAAATAATACCCAGCTTAAGAACACGTGTACAGGGGAGAAACCCGCGAAACTGAGTCTCTCAACACAATGGCAGAGGAGATTCTCCTCCTATCTCCAGCTGCAGACAAAGGAGGATGTTGGGGGTGCGGTTTGGGCATGTGAGACTGGAGAAGACAATTGTCATGGAGAGGGACATGTAGACGATTGGATTGTCTGAACCGGTTCCCCTGCAGTGGGGTCAGGCCCGGAAGGGACAGCACGGAGGTGACCTCGAAGGGGCCTCTCTGTGGTGTGGCTGGCCCCCAGGGGGGGGGGCCCCGCGCCTGGGGATGGGGATGGAGGGGGGGAAGTGGGATGGCCTGTGAGTTGGCAGCAGTGGTGGATGCAGATACTCAGAGGTCAGGGATCTCTCACTCTTTCCCTGTCTGTCTGTCTGTCTGTCTGTCTGTCTCTCACTCTCTCTCTCTCTCTCTCTCTCTTTCTCTCTCGGGGACCTGAGGAGAAGAGGTGGGCGAGCCCTGCCCACCTCGCCTACCTGCCTTCCTCTCCCCTGGCCCCTTCTTTCTCCGGCTGCTTTGAGTGCCCTGTGGGCTTGGGTTCAACCCCTCAGGCCAAGGGCGCATGCGCCACCCGCCACCGCCGGGGCCTAGGGCGGGCCTCGGGGGTCCTCAGTGGAGGCCCCGCCCGCCCGCCCGCCAGGCCAGGCCAGTCCCAGCTGAAGAAGGAATGCCAACGCCCTGCTGGACTTGGCTTCAGCTGTTGTCTCCCTCCCATCCCCCACTTGCAATCAGCTGGCCGGCCGCTTCCCTTCTTTGGAAGCGGTGGTCTGGACCTGGTGGCCAAAGGCCGACTGGGGTGCCAGGTCGAGGCTCTGCCTCGGCCAGCTGCTTTTGCCCGGGCCTCATTTCTTCCTGGAAAGGCAAAACCACGGCCTCACCCCACGCCCGCACTTGTCGACTCCAGCCAGGTGGAGGAAAGGCTCTGTGGAATCAGAAGGGCCCAGACAGGCTTATGGCCAAGCAGTGAGTGAGGCCCCAGCAGGCCGCCGGCTTGGGGAGCCGCTGCCACACGGGCAGGCCCTTCCGGCGACGGGTCCCAGCATCATCTCTGGAGTCGGGAGGGCCCGGCCTTCCTAGTGCCCAGGCCACGGCTCTGAGGAGAAATCCGCGTTGGAGGGCACGCGTGAGGCCCTCGGCCTGAGGGCGCTGGTGCCACGCCGGGGGCGACTGGAAGGCTGGCTCGGCTCGCCTGCTTTGTCCAAAGGAGGCTGGCCAACCAGCCCGACCGGCCACCTGGGCCAGGCCCCTTTCAAGTGGACAAGATCCGGGGGAAAGGGCCCTGGGGCCTGCCGCCAAGTCTCCTGGGGCGTGTGCTGGGCCCCCTCAGAGGAGGGAGCCACCTGGCAACCTGTGTGCCAGACCTTAGATCTGGCGGCCTGCCACACCCGGCTCCCTGCCCTGCCCACGCCTGCCTCCATCCACTCCACGGAGGACGATGGTGTTGGCAGTGCGAGCGGAGATAGTCGTTAGAGACTTCCCTTGGAGTTGTAGTCCAAGAGCATAACAGAAGAGCACTGAGCTTGGGCTCGGCCATTTATCCGCTTTGTAACCTGGCTGAGTTTTCTAGCCACTGTGCCCAGTCTCTTCATCTAGCAAATGGTGCAAAGAACAACATTGACTACGTCGGGATGTTTTCAGGGTCATGTGAGTTAAGATGTGTTCCAGCACAGAGTTTACATTCAGGGTGCAGTCCTTGGCTCAGTAGAAGTGTTCGCTGCTGTTCTTATAATTGTCATTATTTCACGTCCTTATCTTCCTCGTGAGTTCCCTGTCAAACCAACCACGATCCACGGTGTCAGCAGTTTGATTCCAGGTCCCTGCTTCAAGGCCTGCAGAGGGAACCTCGTGCTCATAACCTCCTGTTTTTCTCCCAGTCTCTGGAGGGATGCATTGACCTCTAGCTTGTCTGCACTGAGGCACGGAATGGGGTCCCACACCCAACCCCGCGTCTCCTCCTTTTCATATCTGATGCTTTGGGAAGACTGCTTACTGTTCACTCGGTGGACTATACTCCCTGACATGAGCAACGCACGGGAGAGAGGCGGTAGGAAACACTGATCCATGTAGGGCTCTGAGTTGACCATAACACAGAGTACAGTTGATCAAGGGCCGAGGTAGAGTTCCTTAAGGCAAAGATCTGCCGAGATGAGGGTGTTCTAATGTGACGCCGCCTGAAAATAAAGCAAACACATAAAAGCATATGTAGTGGTCAAAGGGAAAGCACGCCACTAAAAGAATTGATCCCATGAAATACACTATTCTATTTGTTTATGTATCAAATGACTGATAGGAAAGAGCCAGGCGTAGAGATAGTAGACTTGATCAATGTCATAGAGAATTCTTTTCACAGTTGTTCATGCCTTGTGTTTTACATCATTGATTAGGGGAGTATTTTCATCTTTTCCTTTCCTAGTGTCTCCATCTTTCTCAACTTTTCCAGGAGACATATTTACATTATCCTCTAAAACTTTAGGGAAATTTTAAAAAAGTTATGACACATTGGAAGTTGTTGATTTTGTATATGGGAGGAGCACTAGATTGCCAGTGAATTAGTGATCACTAGAGTTTTAGTTTGGTAAAAGATGGTAGTTGGAATTGATACCAGGATGTTTGTAACCCAGTTTTTACTTCATTATTTGATGTAGTTTTCCAAATGCCAGAGCCGGTCATTTTTAATGTAATAACTTGTCTCATTTTAGAATATGTGTTCTTGGAGAGGGTGATGCAGGTAAGTGGAAAATAACTTAATGTAGTGACTTGTTTTTCTCCAATGGATCTCTTATAAACCCAACAGCCATATAGCATTCTTTTGTCCAAATGACCTGATGGCACTTTCTTAACTTTTCTTGCTGTGACTCTAGCAATCTAGGGTCACACCACCTTCTCTCTCCTAGTCATGCTTTCAGTTGTAAGAGTGATATTGTCAATAGTACAGTGAGCAATTGGCACACGCTCTACTCTTTTCTTACATATATATATATATGTGTGTGTGTGTGTGTGTGTCTATATTTCTCAACTGCGAACTTTGGTAACATAATTGTTAAGGTGTGAACTATTTGCAGTGCACTTAACAACTGATGGCTACACATGATTGTGTAGTGACATCATGGTTAAAACCCTTCTTTGCAACATGTGGCCCCTTTCAGTTTTATTTTCAAGGAAAGGGTTCAATGACTTTTTTCTTTTGGAAGAAGAAAGACTTGCATTTCCATCTTAGAAAATCGAGAACTGGTTTTTTGCCTTTTTTCTTTTTTTGTCTTCAGCTCCTCGTCCTACTGGTTACTAATTCACATGTCCAGTCACTTCAGATTCATGGTGCTAACCCTTTGCCTTGTTCAAGGCTCTGACTTGAATTATTCCATAATCCCTTCTGTGAAGGAGGTTTCTCTCCACGCTCATCTAGCGAGGAAGGAACCGACCCTCCTTTATGTGAACTTGGAGACAGAGGCCAAGGTGAAGCCTCGGTGCCCCTCCACACCAGTGAGCTGCAGAAGGGCTGCAGAGTCCTGTGAATCTTTGGCTGCCCTCCTGGCTCCCTCCGGAGTTGGCATTGTCTGCACGGAGGAGCCCAGCTCCTTACAATCGAATTGTTGAAGTCTCCTGAAGCCGGCTGAAGGATAAGACTGGCCGGAAAGGACAGCAGCAAGCAGTGTGCTCCAAAAGTGGGTGGCAGAAACACTCAGAAGAAGAAAACCTTTCCGTTTCTCTTGTTTTCTCTTTATCTTCTCTCCCTTCCTTTTCCTTTCCTTAGATGGTACAGAGCCTGTCCACCCCCCATGGTGGTTGTTTTTCTCCTCAGAGCCCCAGGACAGAGCTGTATGTCTTAGTTGTAGGTCCACCCATGGGGGTTCTTTGCCCGGAGTCCCACGGCAGTTTATTCACATCTCTTTCATTCAAATGATTTCAGTAGTGTAATTTATCTGTTTAGGCATATCTGTCTTCCTTGCAGACCCCCAACATTTCAAGACCTTTGGGCACATAGTAGATACTTAAGTACTTGAGTGAATCCGTGAAGATCTTTTGTTGAATACGATCTAAATAAATACAATACCTACTCAGCACACGCATGCAAGCACTTGAGAGAGAGTTTGGTGTCTGCTGAAGCAGGCTGTGGACCAGCTTAGGGGCTCAGTGCCAAAGTGACCCAATAGATTTAGACAAAATGAAGGAGATAATTAACTTCAATTTTACAATTCATGGAGAACAGGAGCAGGATGTCTAGGTGTGAATCAGGACTTGATCATTCTTGTTGCATCTTTGGAAAATCCAGTCCTTTTTCTTTCTATGGAAACGTGACTGGCCAAGAGAGTGAACAGAGGACTGGCTTTTAGAAAGGCAATTTTGTCACAGGAAGTCCTGGAGGAAAATATATGGAAGGAGAGCTGCTAGAAACATGGCAGAGACGTTTTGTGTAGAAACCCTAAAATTTGGGTTTACATGCTGTCTCAAAGAGTTGTAACCCAACTTTTCTCCACTACAGATTTGAGCAGCTTTTAAATATCTAGGTATGCGAAAGGATTAGAAAGGAAAATAGATCCAACTGAAAGGAATTTCGGATGGAACAATGAAATGATGCTGAAGTAAGCCAGCGCACTGAAAAGAGTTTCAGAAAGACCTGCAGTCTCTAAAGGCAGTGGGCAATGTATCCATCAGGTTTCAAGTAGAAAGGGAAATGGGAACAATCGTCTGTCATCTCATGTCCAGGAGATGACAAGCAACAGTCTCTCAGAGAAGAAAAAGATATCTTTCCAACCGGTCGAGCCAGCCACCTGGGCCAGGCCCCTTTCAAGTGGACGAGTTCCAGAGGAGAGAGCCCCGGGGCCTGCCGCCAAGTTTCCTGGGGCGTGTGCTGGGCCCCCTCAGAGGACCAAGCAGCCTGGCAGCCTGTGTGCCAGAGCTGAGATCTGGCGGCCTCCCACACCCGGTTCCCTGTCCTGCCCCGTCCTCCCGAGGGAGGCCGATGGTCCTGGCAGTGGCGAGTGGGGTGGGGCTGGCTGTGAAGCTTTCCTGGGATGCCCCGGGAGAGGGCGCCGGGGGATGGGCTGCCCCTGGCCAGGTCTGAGGCACTGACCCAGCTCAGGGCTGTCGGGGGCGGAGAGAGAAGCCCCTCCGCCTCTTCCCTGAAGCTTCTTATGGCTGGCCAAATCCTTCACAAGACAGGTTCGCTGGAGAAAATAATACCCAGCTTAAGAACACGTGTACAGGGGAGAAACCCGCGAAACTGAGTCTCTCAACACAATGGCAGAGGAGATTCTCCTCCTATCTCCAGCTGCAGACAAAGGAGGATGTTGGGGGTGCGGTTTGGGCATGTGAGACTGGAGAAGACAATTGTCATGGAGAGGGACATGTAGACGATTGGATTGTCTGAACCGGTTCCCCTGCAGTGGGGTCAGGCCCGGAAGGGACAGCACGGAGGTGACCTCGAAGGGGCCTCTCTGTGGTGTGGCTGGCCCCCAGGGGGGGGGGCCCCGCGCCTGGGGATGGGGATGGAGGGGGGGAAGTGGGATGGCCTGTGAGTTGGCAGCAGTGGTGGATGCAGATACTCAGAGGTCAGGGATCTCTCACTCTTTCCCTGTCTGTCTGTCTGTCTGTCTGTCTGTCTCTCACTCTCTCTCTCTCTCTCTCTCTCTTTCTCTCTCGGGGACCTGAGGAGAAGAGGTGGGCGAGCCCTGCCCACCTCGCCTACCTGCCTTCCTCTCCCCTGGCCCCTTCTTTCTCCGGCTGCTTTGAGTGCCCTGTGGGCTTGGGTTCAACCCCTCAGGCCAAGGGCGCATGCGCCACCCGCCACCGCCGGGGCCTAGGGCGGGCCTCGGGGGTCCTCAGTGGAGGCCCCGCCCGCCCGCCCGCCAGGCCAGGCCAGTCCCAGCTGAAGAAGGAATGCCAACGCCCTGCTGGACTTGGCTTCAGCTGTTGTCTCCCTCCCATCCCCCACTTGCAATCAGCTGGCCGGCCGCTTCCCTTCTTTGGAAGCGGTGGTCTGGACCTGGTGGCCAAAGGCCGACTGGGGTGCCAGGTCGAGGCTCTGCCTCGGCCAGCTGCTTTTGCCCGGGCCTCATTTCTTCCTGGAAAGGCAAAACCACGGCCTCACCCCACGCCCGCACTTGTCGACTCCAGCCAGGTGGAGGAAAGGCTCTGTGGAATCAGAAGGGCCCAGACAGGCTTATGGCCAAGCAGTGAGTGAGGCCCCAGCAGGCCGCCGGCTTGGGGAGCCGCTGCCACACGGGCAGGCCCTTCCGGCGACGGGTCCCAGCATCATCTCTGGAGTCGGGAGGGCCCGGCCTTCCTAGTGCCCAGGCCACGGCTCTGAGGAGAAATCCGCGTTGGAGGGCACGCGTGAGGCCCTCGGCCTGAGGGCGCTGGTGCCACGCCGGGGGCGACTGGAAGGCTGGCTCGGCTCGCCTGCTTTGTCCAAAGGAGGCTGGCCAACCAGCCCGACCGGCCACCTGGGCCAGGCCCCTTTCAAGTGGACAAGATCCGGGGGAAAGGGCCCTGGGGCCTGCCGCCAAGTCTCCTGGGGCGTGTGCTGGGCCCCCTCAGAGGAGGGAGCCACCTGGCAACCTGTGTGCCAGACCTTAGATCTGGCGGCCTGCCACACCCGGCTCCCTGCCCTGCCCACGCCTGCCTCCATCCACTCCACGGAGGACGATGGTGTTGGCAGTGCGAGCGGAGATAGTCGTTAGAGACTTCCCTTGGAGTTGTAGTCCAAGAGCATAACAGAAGAGCACTGAGCTTGGGCTCGGCCATTTATCCGCTTTGTAACCTGGCTGAGTTTTCTAGCCACTGTGCCCAGTCTCTTCATCTAGCAAATGGTGCAAAGAACAACATTGACTACGTCGGGATGTTTTCAGGGTCATGTGAGTTAAGATGTGTTCCAGCACAGAGTTTACATTCAGGGTGCAGTCCTTGGCTCAGTAGAAGTGTTCGCTGCTGTTCTTATAATTGTCATTATTTCACGTCCTTATCTTCCTCGTGAGTTCCCTGTCAAACCAACCACGATCCACGGTGTCAGCAGTTTGATTCCAGGTCCCTGCTTCAAGGCCTGCAGAGGGAACCTCGTGCTCATAACCTCCTGTTTTTCTCCCAGTCTCTGGAGGGATGCATTGACCTCTAGCTTGTCTGCACTGAGGCACGGAATGGGGTCCCACACCCAACCCCGCGTCTCCTCCTTTTCATATCTGATGCTTTGGGAAGACTGCTTACTGTTCACTCGGTGGACTATACTCCCTGACATGAGCAACGCACGGGAGAGAGGCGGTAGGAAACACTGATCCATGTAGGGCTCTGAGTTGACCATAACACAGAGTACAGTTGATCAAGGGCCGAGGTAGAGTTCCTTAAGGCAAAGATCTGCCGAGATGAGGGTGTTCTAATGTGACGCCGCCTGAAAATAAAGCAAACACATAAAAGCATATGTAGTGGTCAAAGGGAAAGCACGCCACTAAAAGAATTGATCCCATGAAATACACTATTCTATTTGTTTATGTATCAAATGACTGATAGGAAAGAGCCAGGCGTAGAGATAGTAGACTTGATCAATGTCATAGAGAATTCTTTTCACAGTTGTTCATGCCTTGTGTTTTACATCATTGATTAGGGGAGTATTTTCATCTTTTCCTTTCCTAGTGTCTCCATCTTTCTCAACTTTTCCAGGAGACATATTTACATTATCCTCTAAAACTTTAGGGAAATTTTAAAAAAGTTATGACACATTGGAAGTTGTTGATTTTGTATATGGGAGGAGCACTAGATTGCCAGTGAATTAGTGATCACTAGAGTTTTAGTTTGGTAAAAGATGGTAGTTGGAATTGATACCAGGATGTTTGTAACCCAGTTTTTACTTCATTATTTGATGTAGTTTTCCAAATGCCAGAGCCGGTCATTTTTAATGTAATAACTTGTCTCATTTTAGAATATGTGTTCTTGGAGAGGGTGATGCAGGTAAGTGGAAAATAACTTAATGTAGTGACTTGTTTTTCTCCAATGGATCTCTTATAAACCCAACAGCCATATAGCATTCTTTTGTCCAAATGACCTGATGGCACTTTCTTAACTTTTCTTGCTGTGACTCTAGCAATCTAGGGTCACACCACCTTCTCTCTCCTAGTCATGCTTTCAGTTGTAAGAGTGATATTGTCAATAGTACAGTGAGCAATTGGCACACGCTCTACTCTTTTCTTACATATATATATATATGTGTGTGTGTGTGTGTGTGTCTATATTTCTCAACTGCGAACTTTGGTAACATAATTGTTAAGGTGTGAACTATTTGCAGTGCACTTAACAACTGATGGCTACACATGATTGTGTAGTGACATCATGGTTAAAACCCTTCTTTGCAACATGTGGCCCCTTTCAGTTTTATTTTCAAGGAAAGGGTTCAATGACTTTTTTCTTTTGGAAGAAGAAAGACTTGCATTTCCATCTTAGAAAATCGAGAACTGGTTTTTTGCCTTTTTTCTTTTTTTGTCTTCAGCTCCTCGTCCTACTGGTTACTAATTCACATGTCCAGTCACTTCAGATTCATGGTGCTAACCCTTTGCCTTGTTCAAGGCTCTGACTTGAATTATTCCATAATCCCTTCTGTGAAGGAGGTTTCTCTCCACGCTCATCTAGCGAGGAAGGAACCGACCCTCCTTTATGTGAACTTGGAGACAGAGGCCAAGGTGAAGCCTCGGTGCCCCTCCACACCAGTGAGCTGCAGAAGGGCTGCAGAGTCCTGTGAATCTTTGGCTGCCCTCCTGGCTCCCTCCGGAGTTGGCATTGTCTGCACGGAGGAGCCCAGCTCCTTACAATCGAATTGTTGAAGTCTCCTGAAGCCGGCTGAAGGATAAGACTGGCCGGAAAGGACAGCAGCAAGCAGTGTGCTCCAAAAGTGGGTGGCAGAAACACTCAGAAGAAGAAAACCTTTCCGTTTCTCTTGTTTTCTCTTTATCTTCTCTCCCTTCCTTTTCCTTTCCTTAGATGGTACAGAGCCTGTCCACCCCCCATGGTGGTTGTTTTTCTCCTCAGAGCCCCAGGACAGAGCTGTATGTCTTAGTTGTAGGTCCACCCATGGGGGTTCTTTGCCCGGAGTCCCACGGCAGTTTATTCACATCTCTTTCATTCAAATGATTTCAGTAGTGTAATTTATCTGTTTAGGCATATCTGTCTTCCTTGCAGACCCCCAACATTTCAAGACCTTTGGGCACATAGTAGATACTTAAGTACTTGAGTGAATCCGTGAAGATCTTTTGTTGAATACGATCTAAATAAATACAATACCTACTCAGCACACGCATGCAAGCACTTGAGAGAGAGTTTGGTGTCTGCTGAAGCAGGCTGTGGACCAGTTTAGGGGCTCAGTGCCAAAGTGACCCAATAGATTTAGACAAAATGAAGGAGATAATTAACTTCAATTTTACAATTCATGGAGAACAGGAGCAGGATGTCTAGGTGTGAATCAGGACTTGATCATTCTTGTTGCATCTTTGGAAAATCCAGTCCTTTTTCTTTCTATGGAAACGTGACTGGCCAAGAGAGTGAACAGAGGACTGGCTTTTAGAAAGGCAATTTTGTCACAGGAAGTCCTGGAGGAAAATATATGGAAGGAGAGCTGCTAGAAACATGGCAGAGACGTTTTGTGTAGAAACCCTAAAATTTGGGTTTACATGCTGTCTCAAAGAGTTGTAACCCAACTTTTCTCCACTACAGATTTGAGCAGCTTTTAAATATCTAGGTATGCGAAAGGATTAGAAAGGAAAATAGATCCAACTGAAAGGAATTTCGGATGGAACAATGAAATGATGCTGAAGTAAGCCAGCGCACTGAAAAGAGTTTCAGAAAGACCTGCAGTCTCTAAAGGCAGTGGGCAATGTATCCATCAGGTTTCAAGTAGAAAGGGAAATGGGAACAATCGTCTGTCATCTCATGTCCAGGAGATGACAAGCAACAGTCTCTCAGAGAAGAAAAAGATATCTTTCCAACCGGTCGAGCCAGCCACCTGGGCCAGGCCCCTTTCAAGTGGACGAGTTCCAGAGGAGAGAGCCCCGGGGCCTGCCGCCAAGTTTCCTGGGGCGTGTGCTGGGCCCCCTCAGAGGACCAAGCAGCCTGGCAGCCTGTGTGCCAGAGCTGAGATCTGGCGGCCTCCCACACCCGGTTCCCTGTCCTGCCCCGTCCTCCCGAGGGAGGCCGATGGTCCTGGCAGTGGCGAGTGGGGTGGGGCTGGCTGTGAAGCTTTCCTGGGATGCCCCGGGAGAGGGCGCCGGGGGATGGGCTGCCCCTGGCCAGGTCTGAGGCACTGACCCAGCTCAGGGCTGTCGGGGGCGGAGAGAGAAGCCCCTCCGCCTCTTCCCTGAAGCTTCTTATGGCTGGCCAAATCCTTCACAAGACAGGTTCGCTGGAGAAAATAATACCCAGCTTAAGAACACGTGTACAGGGGAGAAACCCGCGAAACTGAGTCTCTCAACACAATGGCAGAGGAGATTCTCCTCCTATCTCCAGCTGCAGACAAAGGAGGATGTTGGGGGTGCGGTTTGGGCATGTGAGACTGGAGAAGACAATTGTCATGGAGAGGGACATGTAGACGATTGGATTGTCTGAACCGGTTCCCCTGCAGTGGGGTCAGGCCCGGAAGGGACAGCACGGAGGTGACCTCGAAGGGGCCTCTCTGTGGTGTGGCTGGCCCCCGGGGGGGGGGGGGGCCGCGCCTGGGGATGGGGATGGAGGGGGGGAAGTGGGATGGCCTGTGAGTTGGCAGCAGTGGTGGATGCAGATACTCAGAGGTCAGGGATCTCTCACTCTTTCCCTGTCTGTCTGTCTGTCTGTCTGTCTGTCTCTCACTCTCTCTCTCTCTCTCTCTCTCTTTCTCTCTCGGGGACCTGAGGAGAAGAGGTGGGCGAGCCCTACCCACCTCGCCTACCTGCCTTCCTCTCCCCTGGCCCCTTCTTTCTCCGGCTGCTTTGAGTGCCCTGTGGGCTTGGGTTCAACCCCTCAGGCCAAGGGCGCATGCGCCACCCGCCACCGCCGGGGCCTAGGGCGGGCCTCGGGGGTCCTCAGTGGAGGCCCCGCCCGCCCGCCCGCCAGGCCAGGCCAGTCCCAGCTGAAGAAGGAATGCCAACGCCCTGCTGGACTTGGCTTCAGCTGTTGTCTCCCTCCCATCCCCCACTTGCAATCAGCTGGCCGGCCGCTTCCCTTCTTTGGAAGCGGTGGTCTGGACCTGGTGGCCAAAGGCCGACTGGGGTGCCAGGTCGAGGCTCTGCCTCGGCCAGCTGCTTTTGCCCGGGCCTCATTTCTTCCTGGAAAGGCAAAACCACGGCCTCACCCCACGCCCGCACTTGTCGACTCCAGCCAGGTGGAGGAAAGGCTCTGTGGAATCAGAAGGGCCCAGACAGGCTTATGGCCAAGCAGTGAGTGAGGCCCCAGCAGGCCGCCGGCTTGGGGAGCCGCTGCCACACGGGCAGGCCCTTCCGGCGACGGGTCCCAGCATCATCTCTGGAGTCGGGAGGGCCCGGCCTTCCTAGTGCCCAGGCCACGGCTCTGAGGAGAAATCCGCGTTGGAGGGCACGCGTGAGGCCCTCGGCCTGAGGGCGCTGGTGCCACGCCGGGGGCGACTGGAAGGCTGGCTCGGCTCGCCTGCTTTGTCCAAAGGAGGCTGGCCAACCAGCCCGACCGGCCACCTGGGCCAGGCCCCTTTCAAGTGGACAAGATCCGGGGGAAAGGGCCCTGGGGCCTGCCGCCAAGTCTCCTGGGGCGTGTGCTGGGCCCCCTCAGAGGAGGGAGCCACCTGGCAACCTGTGTGCCAGACCTTAGATCTGGCGGCCTGCCACACCCGGCTCCCTGCCCTGCCCACGCCTGCCTCCATCCACTCCACGGAGGACGATGGTGTTGGCAGTGCGAGCGGAGATAGTCGTTAGAGACTTCCCTTGGAGTTGTAGTCCAAGAGCATAACAGAAGAGCACTGAGCTTGGGCTCGGCCATTTATCCGCTTTGTAACCTGGCTGAGTTTTCTAGCCACTGTGCCCAGTCTCTTCATCTAGCAAATGGTGCAAAGAACAACATTGACTACGTCGGGATGCTTTCAGGGTCATGTGAGTTAAGATATGTTCCAGCACAGAGTGTACATTCAGGGTGCAGTCCTTGGCTCAGTAGAAGTGTTCGCTGCTGTTCTTATAATTATCATTATTTCACATCCTTATCTTCCTCGTGAGTTCCCTGTCAAACCAACCACGATCCACGGTGTCAGCAGTTTGATTCCAGGTCCCTGCTTCAAGGCCTGCAGAGGGAACCTCGTGCTCATAACCTCCTGTTTTTCTCCCAGTCTCTGGAGGGATGCATTGACCTCTAGCTTGTCTGCACTGAGGCACGGAATGGGGTCCCACACCCAACCCCGCGTCTCCTCCTTTTCATATCTGATGCTTTGGGAAGACTGCTTACTGTTCACTCGGTGGACTATACTCCCTGACATGAGCAACGCACGGGAGAGAGGCGGTAGGAAACACTGATCCATGTAGGGCTCTGAGTTGACCATAACACAGAGTACAGTTGATCAAGGGCCGAGGTAGAGTTCCTTAAGGCAAAGATCTGCCGAGATGAGGGTGTTCTAATGTGACGCCGCCTGAAAATAAAGCAAACACATAAAAGCATATGTAGTGGTCAAAGGGAAAGCACGCCACTAAAAGAATTGATCCCATGAAATACACTATTCTATTTGTTTATGTATCAAATGACTGATAGGAAAGAGCCAGGCGTAGAGATAGTAGACTTGATCAATGTCATAGAGAATTCTTTTCACAGTTGTTCATGCCTTGTGTTTTACATCATTGATTAGGGGAGTATTTTCATCTTTTCCTTTCCTAGTGTCTCCATCTTTCTCAACTTTTCCAGGAGACATATTTACATTATCCTCTAAAACTTTAGGGAAATTTTAAAAAAGTTATGACACATTGGAAGTTGTTGATTTTGTATATGGGAGGAGCACTAGATTGCCAGTGAATTAGTGATCACTAGAGTTTTAGTTTGGTAAAAGATGGTAGTTGGAATTGATACCAGGATGTTTGTAACCCAGTTTTTACTTCATTATTTGATGTAGTTTTCCAAATGCCAGAGCCGGTCATTTTTAATGTAATAACTTGTCTCATTTTAGAATATGTGTTCTTGGAGAGGGTGATGCAGGTAAGTGGAAAATAACTTAATGTAGTGACTTGTTTTTCTCCAATGGATCTCTTATAAACCCAACAGCCATATAGCATTCTTTTGTCCAAATGACCTGATGGCACTTTCTTAACTTTTCTTGCTGTGACTCTAGCAATCTAGGGTCACACCACCTTCTCTCTCCTAGTCATGCTTTCAGTTGTAAGAGTGATATTGTCAATAGTACAGTGAGCAATTGGCACACGCTCTACTCTTTTCTTACATATATATATATATGTGTGTGTGTGTGTGTGTGTCTATATTTCTCAACTGCGAACTTTGGTAACATAATTGTTAAGGTGTGAACTATTTGCAGTGCACTTAACAACTGATGGCTACACATGATTGTGTAGTGACATCATGGTTAAAACCCTTCTTTGCAACATGTGGCCCCTTTCAGTTTTATTTTCAAGGAAAGGGTTCAATGACTTTTTTCTTTTGGAAGAAGAAAGACTTGCATTTCCATCTTAGAAAATCGAGAACTGGTTTTTTGCCTTTTTTCTTTTTTTGTCTTCAGCTCCTCGTCCTACTGGTTACTAATTCACATGTCCAGTCACTTCAGATTCATGGTGCTAACCCTTTGCCTTGTTCAAGGCTCTGACTTGAATTATTCCATAATCCCTTCTGTGAAGGAGGTTTCTCTCCACGCTCATCTAGCGAGGAAGGAACCGACCCTCCTTTATGTGAACTTGGAGACAGAGGCCAAGGTGAAGCCTCGGTGCCCCTCCACACCAGTGAGCTGCAGAAGGGCTGCAGAGTCCTGTGAATCTTTGGCTGCCCTCCTGGCTCCCTCCGGAGTTGGCATTGTCTGCACGGAGGAGCCCAGCTCCTTACAATCGAATTGTTGAAGTCTCCTGAAGCCGGCTGAAGGATAAGACTGGCCGGAAAGGACAGCAGCAAGCAGTGTGCTCCAAAAGTGGGTGGCAGAAACACTCAGAAGAAGAAAACCTTTCCGTTTCTCTTGTTTTCTCTTTATCTTCTCTCCCTTCCTTTTCCTTTCCTTAGATGGTACAGAGCCTGTCCACCCCCCATGGTGGTTGTTTTTCTCCTCAGAGCCCCAGGACAGAGCTGTATGTCTTAGTTGTAGGTCCACCCATGGGGGTTCTTTGCCCGGAGTCCCACGGCAGTTTATTCACATCTCTTTCATTCAAATGATTTCAGTAGTGTAATTTATCTGTTTAGGCATATCTGTCTTCCTTGCAGACCCCCAACATTTCAAGACCTTTGGGCACATAGTAGATACTTAAGTACTTGAGTGAATCCGTGAAGATCTTTTGTTGAATACGATCTAAATAAATACAATACCTACTCAGCACACGCATGCAAGCACTTGAGAGAGAGTTTGGTGTCTGCTGAAGCAGGCTGTGGACCAGCTTAGGGGCTCAGTGCCAAAGTGACCCAATAGATTTAGACAAAATGAAGGAGATAATTAACTTCAATTTTACAATTCATGGAGAACAGGAGCAGGATGTCTAGGTGTGAATCAGGACTTGATCATTCTTGTTGCATCTTTGGAAAATCCAGTCCTTTTTCTTTCTATGGAAACGTGACTGGCCAAGAGAGTGAACAGAGGACTGGCTTTTAGAAAGGCAATTTTGTCACAGGAAGTCCTGGAGGAAAATATATGGAAGGAGAGCTGCTAGAAACATGGCAGAGACGTTTTGTGTAGAAACCCTAAAATTTGGGTTTACATGCTGTCTCAAAGAGTTGTAACCCAACTTTTCTCCACTACAGATTTGAGCAGCTTTTAAATATCTAGGTATGCGAAAGGATTAGAAAGGAAAATAGATCCAACTGAAAGGAATTTCGGATGGAACAATGAAATGATGCTGAAGTAAGCCAGCGCACTGAAAAGAGTTTCAGAAAGACCTGCAGTCTCTAAAGGCAGTGGGCAATGTATCCATCAGGTTTCAAGTAGAAAGGGAAATGGGAACAATCGTCTGTCATCTCATGTCCAGGAGATGACAAGCAACAGTCTCTCAGAGAAGAAAAAGATATCTTTCCAACCGGTCGAGCCAGCCACCTGGGCCAGGCCCCTTTCAAGTGGACGAGTTCCAGAGGAGAGAGCCCCGGGGCCTGCCGCCAAGTTTCCTGGGGCGTGTGCTGGGCCCCCTCAGAGGACCAAGCAGCCTGGCAGCCTGTGTGCCAGAGCTGAGATCTGGCGGCCTCCCACACCCGGTTCCCTGTCCTGCCCCGTCCTCCCGAGGGAGGCCGATGGTCCTGGCAGTGGCGAGTGGGGTGGGGCTGGCTGTGAAGCTTTCCTGGGATGCCCCGGGAGAGGGCGCCGGGGGATGGGCTGCCCCTGGCCAGGTCTGAGGCACTGACCCAGCTCAGGGCTGTCGGGGGCGGAGAGAGAAGCCCCTCCGCCTCTTCCCTGAAGCTTCTTATGGCTGGCCAAATCCTTCACAAGACAGGTTCGCTGGAGAAAATAATACCCAGCTTAAGAACACGTGTACAGGGGAGAAACCCGCGAAACTGAGTCTCTCAACACAATGGCAGAGGAGATTCTCCTCCTATCTCCAGCTGCAGACAAAGGAGGATGTTGGGGGTGCGGTTTGGGCATGTGAGACTGGAGAAGACAATTGTCATGGAGAGGGACATGTAGACGATTGGATTGTCTGAACCGGTTCCCCTGCAGTGGGGTCAGGCCCGGAAGGGACAGCACGGAGGTGACCTCGAAGGGGCCTCTCTGTGGTGTGGCTGGCCCCCGGGGGGGGGGGCCGCGCCTGGGGATGGGGATGGAGGGGGGGAAGTGGGATGGCCTGTGAGTTGGCAGCAGTGGTGGATGCAGATACTCAGAGGTCAGGGATCTCTCACTCTTTCCCTGTCTGTCTGTCTGTCTGTCTGTCTGTCTCTCACTCTCTCTCTCTCTCTCTCTCTCTTTCTCTCTCGGGGACCTGAGGAGAAGAGGTGGGCGAGCCCTGCCCACCTCGCCTACCTGCCTTCCTCTCCCCTGGCCCCTTCTTTCTCCGGCTGCTTTGAGTGCCCTGTGGGCTTGGGTTCAACCCCTCAGGCCAAGGGCGCATGCGCCACCCGCCACCGCCGGGGCCTAGGGCGGGCCTCGGGGGTCCTCAGTGGAGGCCCCGCCCGCCCGCCCGCCAGGCCAGGCCAGTCCCAGCTGAAGAAGGAACGCCAACGCCCTGCTGGACTTGGCTTCAGCTGTTGTCTCCCTCCCATCCCCCACTTGCAATCAGCTGGCCGGCCGCTTCCCTTCTTTGGAAGCGGTGGTCTGGACCTGGTGGCCAAAGGCCGACTGGGGTGCCAGGTCGAGGCTCTGCCTCGGCCAGCTGCTTTTGCCCGGGCCTCATTTCTTCCTGGAAAGGCAAAACCACGGCCTCACCCCACGCCCGCACTTGTCGACTCCAGCCAGGTGGAGGAAAGGCTCTGTGGAATCAGAAGGGCCCAGACAGGCTTATGGCCAAGCAGTGAGTGAGGCCCCAGCAGGCCGCCGGCTTGGGGAGCCGCTGCCACACGGGCAGGCCCTTCCGGCGACGGGTCCCAGCATCATCTCTGGAGTCGGGAGGGCCCGGCCTTCCTAGTGCCCAGGCCACGGCTCTGAGGAGAAATCCGCGTTGGAGGGCACGCGTGAGGCCCTCGGCCTGAGGGCGCTGGTGCCACGCCGGGGGCGACTGGAAGGCTGGCTCGGCTCGCCTGCTTTGTCCAAAGGAGGCTGGCCAACCAGCCCGACCGGCCACCTGGGCCAGGCCCCTTTCAAGTGGACAAGATCCGGGGGAAAGGGCCCTGGGGCCTGCCGCCAAGTCTCCTGGGGCGTGTGCTGGGCCCCCTCAGAGGAGGGAGACACCTGGCAACCTGTGTGCCAGACCTTAGATCTGGCGGCCTGCCACACCCGGCTCCCTGCCCTGCCCACGCCTGCCTCCATCCACTCCACGGGGGACGATGGTGTTGGCAGTGCGAGCGGAGATAGTCGTTAGAGACTTCCCTTGGAGTTGTAGTCCAAGAGCATAACAGAAGAGCACTGAGCTTGGGCTCGGCCATTTATCCGCTTTGTAACCTGGCTGAGTTTTCTAGCCACTGTGCCCAGTCTCTTCATCTAGCAAATGGTGCAAAGAACAACATTGACTACGTCGGGATGCTTTCAGGGTCATGTGAGTTAAGATATGTTCCAGCACAGAGTTTACATTCAGGGTGCAGTCCTTGGCTCAGTAGAAGTGTTCGCTGCTGTTCTTATAATTATCATTATTTCACGTCCTTATCTTCCTCGTGAGTTCCCTGTCAAACCAACCACGATCCACGGTGTCAGCAGTTTGATTCCAGGTCCCTGCTTCAAGGCCTGCAGAGGGAACCTCGTGCTCATAACCTCCTGTTTTTCTCCCAGTCTCTGGAGGGATGCATTGACCTCTAGCTTGTCTGCACTGAGGCACGGAATGGGGTCCCACACCCAACCCCGCGTCTCCTCCTTTTCATATCTGATGCTTTGGGAAGACTGCTTACTGTTCACTCGGTGGACTATACTCCCTGACATGAGCAACGCACGGGAGAGAGGCGGTAGGAAACACTGATCCATGTAGGGCTCTGAGTTGACCATAACACAGAGTACAGTTGATCAAGGGCCGAGGTAGAGTTCCTTAAGGCAAAGATCTGCCGAGATGAGGGTGTTCTAATGTGACGCCGCCTGAAAATAAAGCAAACACATAAAAGCATATGTAGTGGTCAAAGGGAAAGCACGCCACTAAAAGAATTGATCCCATGAAATACACTATTCTATTTGTTTATGTATCAAATGACTGATAGGAAAGAGCCAGGCGTAGAGATAGTAGACTTGATCAATGTCATAGAGAATTCTTTTCACAGTTGTTCATGCCTTGTGTTTTACATCATTGATTAGGGGAGTATTTTCATCTTTTCCTTTCCTAGTGTCTCCATCTTTCTCAACTTTTCCAGGAGACATATTTACATTATCCTCTAAAACTTTAGGGAAATTTTAAAAAAGTTATGACACATTGGAAGTTGTTGATTTTGTATATGGGAGGAGCACTAGATTGCCAGTGAATTAGTGATCACTAGAGTTTTAGTTTGGTAAAAGATGGTAGTTGGAATTGATACCAGGATGTTTGTAACCCAGTTTTTACTTCATTATTTGATGTAGTTTTCCAAATGCCAGAGCCGGTCATTTTTAATGTAATAACTTGTCTCATTTTAGAATATGTGTTCTTGGAGAGGGTGATGCAGGTAAGTGGAAAATAACTTAATGTAGTGACTTGTTTTTCTCCAATGGATCTCTTATAAACCCAACAGCCATATAGCATTCTTTTGTCCAAATGACCTGATGGCACTTTCTTAACTTTTCTTGCTGTGACTCTAGCAATCTAGGGTCACACCACCTTCTCTCTCCTAGTCATGCTTTCAGTTGTAAGAGTGATATTGTCAATAGTACAGTGAGCAATTGGCACACGCTCTACTCTTTTCTTACATATATATATGTGTGTGTGTGTGTGTGTGTCTATATTTCTCAACTGCGAACTTTGGTAACATAATTGTTAAGGTGTGAACTATTTGCAGTGCACTTAACAACTGATGGCTACACATGATTGTGTAGTGACATCATGGTTAAAACCCTTCTTTGCAACATGTGGCCCCTTTCAGTTTTATTTTCAAGGAAAGGGTTCAATGACTTTTTTCTTTTGGAAGAAGAAAGACTTGCATTTCCATCTTAGAAAATCGAGAACTGGTTTTTTGCCTTTTTTCTTTTTTTGTCTTCAGCTCCTCGTCCTACTGGTTACTAATTCACATGTCCAGTCACTTCAGATTCATGGTGCTAACCCTTTGCCTTGTTCAAGGCTCTGACTTGAATTATTCCATAATCCCTTCTGTGAAGGAGGTTTCTCTCCACGCTCATCTAGCGAGGAAGGAACCGACCCTCCTTTATGTGAACTTGGAGACAGAGGCCAAGGTGAAGCCTCGGTGCCCCTCCACACCAGTGAGCTGCAGAAGGGCTGCAGAGTCCTGTGAATCTTTGGCTGCCCTCCTGGCTCCCTCCGGAGTTGGCATTGTCTGCACGGAGGAGCCCAGCTCCTTACAATCGAATTGTTGAAGTCTCCTGAAGCCGGCTGAAGGATAAGACTGGCCGGAAAGGACAGCAGCAAGCAGTGTGCTCCAAAAGTGGGTGGCAGAAACACTCAGAAGAAGAAAACCTTTCCGTTTCTCTTGTTTTCTCTTTATCTTCTCTCCCTTCCTTTTCCTTTCCTTAGATGGTACAGAGCCTGTCCACCCCCCATGGTGGTTGTTTTTCTCCTCAGAGCCCCAGGACAGAGCTGTATGTCTTAGTTGTAGGTCCACCCATGGGGGTTCTTTGCCCGGAGTCCCACGGCAGTTTATTCACATCTCTTTCATTCAAATGATTTCAGTAGTGTAATTTATCTGTTTAGGCATATCTGTCTTCCTTGCAGACCCCCAACATTTCAAGACCTTTGGGCACATAGTAGATACTTAAGTACTTGAGTGAATCCGTGAAGATCTTTTGTTGAATACGATCTAAATAAATACAATACCTACTCAGCACACGCATGCAAGCACTTGAGAGAGAGTTTGGTGTCTGCTGAAGCAGGCTGTGGACCAGCTTAGGGGCTCAGTGCCAAAGTGACCCAATAGATTTAGACAAAATGAAGGAGATAATTAACTTCAATTTTACAATTCATGGAGAACAGGAGCAGGATGTCTAGGTGTGAATCAGGACTTGATCATTCTTGTTGCATCTTTGGAAAATCCAGTCCTTTTTCTTTCTATGGAAACGTGACTGGCCAAGAGAGTGAACAGAGGACTGGCTTTTAGAAAGGCAATTTTGTCACAGGAAGTCCTGGAGGAAAATATATGGAAGGAGAGCTGCTAGAAACATGGCAGAGACGTTTTGTGTAGAAACCCTAAAATTTGGGTTTACATGCTGTCTCAAAGAGTTGTAACCCAACTTTTCTCCACTACAGATTTGAGCAGCTTTTAAATATCTAGGTATGCGAAAGGATTAGAAAGGAAAATAGATCCAACTGAAAGGAATTTCGGATGGAACAATGAAATGATGCTGAAGTAAGCCAGCGCACTGAAAAGAGTTTCAGAAAGACCTGCAGTCTCTAAAGGCAGTGGGCAATGTATCCATCAGGTTTCAAGTAGAAAGGGAAATGGGAACAATCGTCTGTCATCTCATGTCCATTAGATGACAAGTGTCGGGGGAAGAGGGAGGATCTCCCTCTGCCCTTTCCCTTAAGGTTCTTCTGGCTGGCCAAATAATCAACAAGACAGGTTAGCAGGAGAAAATAATACCAAGTTTAATAACATGTATACATGGGAGAAAGCAGGGACACTGCGTTTCTCAACACAATAGCAGAAATTCTCGTCTTAAATATCATTTTCAGCCAATAACAAAGGAGGATTTTGGGGGTGGGGGAGTCAGTTACAGGAGATTACCACTAAAGCACTGTAAACAAGGGTAAGGTTATTATGCAGATTTAAGACCTCACCTTCCACATTGATAAGTTTCTAGAAATGAGGTCATCCCCCCTCTTCCCAAGACAGAGAGGGAGATACCTTTACAAATGGAGATTTCCCTTATAAATGTAAATGATTGTCTGGCAACTCCTTGCAGGGCCATCCAAAGAATGTGGCCAGAGACAGAATTTCTGATAAGATGGGCTTGTTGGTGCCTTTCCTATTGTAACATCTATTTTACATTATATTACAGCCATCAGATGGAAGATCTGTTCCAGGAAGGAGCCACCATGTCAAATTCTTTAGGCAGTTAGTGGGGGAGGTCAAATGTCCTTCAGAGAAAACAATCAAGGTAAAGAGATATATTTCAGGGTGGCCAAATTTTGATCTCCCACAGTCCCGCCTTTGAAACTAAAAGTTTCACAGTCCTTTTGAAACTTAAAGAAGTTTCATAGTCCAGAAGCTGAGTTGGTAGATTGTTTTATCTCACTGAACACATTTCTTAGTCCTGATAATAGATCAGTTCAATTAAGTTCCTTTTGGAAGGTAGGTGGTGATGCAGGTGGGCTCTCAAGGTCACGCCTATATTGTGGAAGCCAGCAATCAAGTATTTAATAGAAGCATTTCTATAAAAGAAAAACAAGGTTAATGGTTGGAGCAAGTTGTAAAGCAGTTTTTGAGTTCAGAGGACAGCCAGTGAAGAAGAATTTTAGATGTCAGCGTCAAAGCATCTTTTGCAGTTTAAAATGTCTCGGATGGTGTCGTCAGGTCATCTCAAGTTTATATCAAGTCTATCAGCTTCAGTTTGTAAGGCTTCAGGAAAAAGGGCAGGTTCAGTTTTCAGTGATTTCAAATGAAAATGATGGAAAAAAAATCAAAAACGTTAGTTTGGACATCTGTAGCCAGATATTTCAGGAGACTAGAAGAAATCAGGATCCAGTCCAGTCAACAGATATAAAACAAAAACCTCAAAAGACAACAAAACTAGGATCTAATATCCGCAAACTTATACTTAAATAGTTTTTACTGAAATATAATTTTTCTCTCTAATATCACCCTCATTTTTATTAAGATAGCCAAATTAAAACTAACTAGTTTGCAAAATAAGTCTAGATCCAATAGAGTTGGCCCAATTATTTACATAAGTACAGCAAGAATAGCAGTTGATCACATAGGCTCTTTTAAATCTGCTTTGTTGGAACTTTTTATAAGGAATCTCAGATTGAACTTTAAAGGTCTCTCGAGGCCAGGAAAGCCAAGCCAAGGATTTTATCATCAGACGTTGCCTGCAATACCTACAGATTTGGGTGAATTCCTCTCTTCCGAGGTTCCCCCAAAATATTTCGAGGTTCCTTGTACCTGCCAGATAAGTGACATTCTTTACTTATCTTGGTAAGTGCTGCTTGGAACATAAAGGTACCAGGCCAATATTTCCACGTGGCTTTATTCCATAAAGTCCAATCTTCATTTCTCAAAAGCTGTATGGTTATATTGCAAACATGATGTTCCAGTCACAACCTTGGTAACAGACCCAGTGTTTTCAATTGTGTCCTGTTATAAGGAGAACAGATTCTTATTGAACTTATGCAAATAACTATATTGCCATGAAAACAACAATATTCACTCACTAAGAGTTTCCAAATCCTGGAGGGATCAGATAGAGAGAAAAAGATAAATATTTTAATTTTACTTATAAAAAAAATATCATTTACCAAATTGCTGTAAGTCATAGCTATCTCGGGAGAAAAGAGAAAAAGTTTTTTTTAAATCTGAAAAAACAAAACATTAAAAATTCAGCAATACTTCAAATGAAAAATCATAAAAATTATAAGCATCCTTATCAGTTTATTCAGTCCTGTGTAATCCATTCTTGATACCACTCTTTTTGTTAGTGGCTTTATGAAGTCATCAGTTTCTCCATCGGATTTCTGTAATATTTTACCAAGTTCAGTTTTATGATCAGAAAGTTTGTCAGAAACCTGTACTCCAGTGTAAATGTCAGAGTCCTTTCCATGAATTTTTCTGAAGTCGAAACATTTTGCAAAAGCATTAGAGCAAAGAAATAAGTCTGTAAACAATAAGACCTCAAAATGGCAATTGACAAGGAAATTTGGTTAATTTTGTGACATACAACACTTTAAAATAATAATAACCAGAATTATGACTGATAACCAGGACAGATCAGAATTTCAGTAATGTTATACAATTTTAAAACACCTATATCAATAACATTTGTCCACATAATAGCACCTAAGCAGGCTTATCATCACTTGTTTGACAATGCTTTCCATGTAATTGAACATATTGAATAAGGCTAATAAGTCTAGTATCTTTCCCCTTATAGGAAGAGAGCAAATTTCTTTGAGAAGTTCCAGGGCCCTTTGAAAATTCTCAAAGAAATAAAAGTTAAAAAAAAAGACTTTAAGATATGAATTTTGGGGGAGCTTGTCAAAAATATAAACAGTCAAAGCAAACATAGCATTAACAGTCCAAAAAGCCTTAATAGAGAGACCTCAGTCTTTTGAACGTAGGAAATTATTTTAACAGTTTTTTTTTTTCTGTCTTTTAGGTAGACTTACTCAAAGGTAAAGAAAAATCTTTTGTAACCTCTTTATCAAGTTTAAGCAAATTATTTTTTTAAGAGACAGAAGACCAAATTTTAATTTTGCACCAGCTTATTTCTGCTATTAAAACTCATTTACTTAATTAAATTCATTTTAATCTTAGCCAACTTGACCATGCATAAAACTCCTTTTCCAGAATTCCTCTTCCACAAACCTTCTATAACTTTTTTTTTACATTCAGAATTTGTCCCATGTCTTTCTTTTCCCTCCTAGTACTTGAGGACAACTTTATCTTTCTTAATCGACCAAACAAAACATTTTCATTCTTTGTACCTTTATACATCTTACTTTCCTTGCACACAGACATATTTTTCTTAATTTTTAGTAGCTTCAATCACATATACTAATTAGGAATTTTACCCCTTAGAAACCTTAATTTGTAAGTAAAAACTAAGTAAACAATTGTAAACTTTCTTTTACATTAGTATCTTGTGGCTTGGAAAATTTATAAACACTTCATAACTTTTAGAAATATGTTACTTTATAGTATAATCTTTTAATAAAACACATGTTTACCAATAGACCCAAAACACCTTTTAGTTTTCCTGTAATGAAAAGCCAAAAGTAGACAAATGTACATTTAGCAATCAATGTCTAATATCTTATCTTATTTGGAAATGATGATACTCAGAGAATTTTTGTCATAAAACTTAGCAAAACTCTCAAGTTTTAAGTCACCAAAGAGTTTGGAAGCTGTAACCAACATAACACATAATTATTGCTTAAAGTTCATCCAACATTCATCTTTATCACAACTATTTACTTGTTCCCAATAATTATTTAGATTGCCTATAAGACTTTATAAGACTTCAGATAAAATTAGCCATCGTTTAAATTATTATTTTTGTTAACCAGTTCTGTAATAGAAATAACATCAGTTTTTTTTTTACAAAATTTCATGTAAATTTCGTCACCTCTTATACCTTTAAACATAATTATCATTAAGATTTTTATCAATAGGTCTTGGTCTTCTAACTTTGGACAAGAGAAGCATTTCCAGTCAGACATTTTAAAACATACTCAGGCAAAGTTGATGTAACCTCTTTGTATAAAATTAGCTCAAACATTCCAACCTTTATAATCTTATCAACACTTACACTTTTACATGTTTTCAATTTAATTGTAACCTGAGTCAAGGTCTTAAGACTAGTCAAATTTTTTCCTTCCTTTTTCTGGCCTTAATTCTTAGGTACCAATTAAGCAATTATGTGAGAGCTCTCAAAACATTTTTTTTTTCCCCCAATTTAGAAGTTTTTCCAATTCAAAGGATCCGTCGTCTGGCCATTGACGAGTAGGATCTTCATTTGTATATTTATTCCAATAGTGACTCGAACCAATAAGCCTTTTTAAGGAAAGACCCGGAGGTAACTTTCCACGCTTAGAATAAATCTACCATGGACGCAAGAGGCGTCCCTGGTGAGGGCGCAGATGATGTAGCCCCCATGATCCACAGAATTCACTCCCAAAGATATTCAGAGACAGTAAAGACCTTCGTTGCACAGGCGGTAAGGATAAAAGGGTGTCTCCGGTCTCCCACAATAGTGTGGGACGCCTCCAGTCACAGACCCGCTAATCTGTGACACCGGGCGGGCGATACTGGAATGGGATTTTTTCAGCACTAACAAGCAACGAAGGTTAAGACGACAAAAGCCCTTATGGACTGGGCCCTTTATGACAAACTCCCCTGAGAACTTGGCACAGCCGGACAAAGAGACAGTTCGGAACCCCAGTCTACTCGACTGGCCACCAAGGTGCACCCCGGTAAATGCACCTTCCGTATGGTGGAGACCAAGGAGAATATTCTCACTGGTCACAAAGCCAAGTTTTCTCAGGACACAGAACAAGACAGAAGGAAAAACCTCATCCGTTTTTTTTTTTTTTTTTTTTCTGTGCACAATGACAGCTTTAGTCACGCCTTAGGTCTCTTGGAGCCAGAATAATACCTAGAGGGGGAGGTGCCGCGGGTTTGGGGACTGTGTGCTTTTACAGAGTACCTCGTCGTTGCATGGACATTTTCTTGCAGTTGGCGGGGGACCTGTGTCATCTACCCCGTTCCGTGACCCAACTTATCCTGACACGGGAGTCTTCTGAAAGTGGCGAGCGCCCTAATGGCTCTTAACTGCTCGACCCGCGCCCACTTAAATTTATGGCCTTTTTGGCTTCCAAGATGCCCTTGGCAATGACATTCACTTCATGTGCATAATAACCCACAGCAAAGTTTGTAGACGCCAGTCTGGTGAGACCCGCAAACTCACCAGTCTGTGGGGCCGGCCGGGACAGCAGGCTTATAGGGCCTATGCCTGCGTCCTACCCTATGGTATTTCCTTCTTACGACAAAAGACACAGACAAAAGAGAAAAACAGAGACTATCTCTGGGAGGAAAAGGGATCAAGATCAAAAACCAAGAGTACTCTACCAAATTTAAACCAAGAGTCACTAAAAGCCCAAGAAACTAGTTTCCCAAATATTTTCTCCTGCCAATCTAAATTTAGAAAGAGAAAAAATTCTCACCACTTCCTTCCGCCGGACTCCGCAGATAGAGATTCCGGGATGCTGACGTGGTAAGAAGTCTTACCTTTTGCCGGCTTTCGTCAGGCGTTCCCGTATCTCATCATCTGCAGTAGTCCAGGGAGAAGGCAGGTCTTCCAACCAGAGAAGGCAACTTACCAGCCAGTGCTTCTCCTGGCTGGCTCGCCAAAACTGTCGGGGGAAGAGGGCTAATCTCCCTCTGCCCTTTCCCTTAAGGTTCTTCTGGCTGGCCAAATAATCAACAAGACAGGTTAGCAGGAGAAAATAATACCAAGTTTAATAACATGTATACATGGGAGAAAGCAGGGACACTGCGTTTCTCAACACAATAGCAGAAATTCTCGTCTTAAATATCATTTTCAGCCAATAACAAAGGAGGATTTTGGGGGTGGGGGAGTCAGTTACAGGAGATTACCACTAAAGCACTGTAAACAAGGGTAAGGTTATTATGCAGATTTAAGACCTCACCTTCCACATTGATAAGTTTCTAGAAATGAGGTCATCCCCCCTCTTCCCAAGACAGAGAGGGAGATACCTTTACAAATGGAGATTTCCCTTATAAATGTAAATGATTGTCTGGCAACTCCTTGCAGGGCCATCCAAAGAATGTGGCCAGAGACAGAATTTCTGATAAGATGGGCTTGTTGGTGCCTTTCCTATTGTAACATCTATTATACATTATATTACAGCCATCAGATGGAAGATCTGTTCCAGAAAGGAGCCACCATGTCAAATTCTTTAGGCAGTTAGTGGGGGAGGTCAAATGTCCTTCAGAGAAAACAATCAAGGTAAAGAGACATATTTCAGGGTGGCCAAATTTTGATTTCCCACACAAGCAACAGTCTCTCAGAGAAGAAAAAGATATCTTTCCAACCGGTCGAGCCAGCCACCTGGGCCAGGCCCCTTTCAAGTGGACGAGTTCCAGAGGAGAGAGCCCCGGGGCCTGCCGCCAAGTTTCCTGGGGCGTGTGCTGGGCCCCCTCAGAGGACCAAGCAGCCTGGCAGCCTGTGTGCCAGAGCTGAGATCTGGCGGCCTCCCACACCCGGTTCCCTGTCCTGCCCCGTCCTCCCGAGGGAGGCCGATGGTCCTGGCAGTGGCGAGTGGGGTGGGGCTGGCTGTGAAGCTTTCCTGGGATGCCCCGGGAGAGGGCGCCGGGGGATGGGCTGCCCCTGGCCAGGTCTGAGGCACTGACCCAGCTCAGGGCTGTCGGGGGCGGAGAGAGAAGCCCCTCCGCCTCTTCCCTGAAGCTTCTTATGGCTGGCCAAATCCTTCACAAGACAGGTTCGCTGGAGAAAATAATACCCAGCTTAAGAACACGTGTACAGGGGAGAAACCCGCGAAACTGAGTCTCTCAACACAATGGCAGAGGAGATTCTCCTCCTATCTCCAGCTGCAGACAAAGGAGGATGTTGGGGGTGCGGTTTGGGCATGTGAGACTGGAGAAGACAATTGTCATGGAGAGGGACATGTAGACGATTGGATTGTCTGAACCGGTTCCCCTGCAGTGGGGTCAGGCCCGGAAGGGACAGCACGGAGGTGACCTCGAAGGGGGCCCTCTGTGGTGTGGCTGGCCCCCAGGGGGGGGGGCCCCGCGCCTGGGGATGGGGATGGAGGGGGGGAAGTGGGATGGCCTGTGAGTTGGCAGCAGTGGTGGATGCAGATACTCAGAGGTCAGGGATCTCTCACTCTTTCCCTGTCTGTCTGTCTGTCTGTCTGTCTGTCTCTCACTCTCTCTCTCTCTCTCTCTCTCTTTCTCTCTCGGGGACCTGAGGAGAAGAGGTGGGCGAGCCCTGCCCACCTCGCCTACCTGCCTTCCTCTCCCCTGGCCCCTTCTTTCTCCGGCTGCTTTGAGTGCCCTGTGGGCTTGGGTTCAACCCCTCAGGCCAAGGGCGCATGCGCCACCCGCCACCGCCGGGGCCTAGGGCGGGCCTCGGGGGTCCTCAGTGGAGGCCCCGCCCGCCCGCCCGCCAGGCCAGGCCAGTCCCAGCTGAAGAAGGAACGCCAACGCCCTGCTGGACTTGGCTTCAGCTGTTGTCTCCCTCCCATCCCCCACTTGCAATCAGCTGGCCGGCCGCTTCCCTTCTTTGGAAGCGGTGGTCTGGACCTGGTGGCCAAAGGCCGACTGGGGTGCCAGGTCGAGGCTCTGCCTCGGCCAGCTGCTTTTGCCCGGGCCTCATTTCTTCCTGGAAAGGCAAAACCACGGCCTCACCCCACGCCCGCACTTGTCGACTCCAGCCAGGTGGAGGAAAGGCTCTGTGGAATCAGAAGGGCCCAGACAGGCTTATGGCCAAGCAGTGAGTGAGGCCCCAGCAGGCCGCCGGCTTGGGGAGCCGCTGCCACACGGGCAGGCCCTTCCGGCGACGGGTCCCAGCATCATCTCTGGAGTCGGGAGGGCCCGGCCTTCCTAGTGCCCAGGCCACGGCTCTGAGGAGAAATCCGCGTTGGAGGGCACGCGTGAGGCCCTCGGCCTGAGGGCGCTGGTGCCACGCCGGGGGCGACTGGAAGGCTGGCTCGGCTCGCCTGCTTTGTCCAAAGGAGGCTGGCCAACCAGCCCGACCGGCCACCTGGGCCAGGCCCCTTTCAAGTGGACAAGATCCGGGGGAAAGGGCCCTGGGGCCTGCCGCCAAGTCTCCTGGGGCGTGTGCTGGGCCCCCTCAGAGGAGGGAGCCACCTGGCAACCTGTGTGCCAGACCTTAGATCTGGCGGCCTGCCACACCCGGCTCCCTGCCCTGCCCACGCCTGCCTCCATCCACTCCACGGAGGACGATGGTGTTGGCAGTGCGAGCGGAGATAGTCGTTAGAGACTTCCCTTGGAGTTGTAGTCCAAGAGCATAACAGAAGAGCACTGAGCTTGGGCTCGGCCATTTATCCGCTTTGTAACCTGGCTGAGTTTTCTAGCCACTGTGCCCAGTCTCTTCATCTAGCAAATGGTGCAAAGAACAACATTGACTACGTCGGGATGTTTTCAGGGTCATGTGAGTTAAGATGTGTTCCAGCACAGAGTTTACATTCAGGGTGCAGTCCTTGGCTCAGTAGAAGTGTTCGCTGCTGTTCTTATAATTGTCATTATTTCACGTCCTTATCTTCCTCGTGAGTTCCCTGTCAAACCAACCACGATCCACGGTGTCAGCAGTTTGATTCCAGGTCCCTGCTTCAAGGCCTGCAGAGGGAACCTCGTGCTCATAACCTCCTGTTTTTCTCCCAGTCTCTGGAGGGATGCATTGACCTCTAGCTTGTCTGCACTGAGGCACGGAATGGGGTCCCACACCCAACCCCGCGTCTCCTCCTTTTCATATCTGATGCTTTGGGAAGACTGCTTACTGTTCACTCGGTGGACTATACTCCCTGACATGAGCAACGCACGGGAGAGAGGCGGTAGGAAACACTGATCCATGTAGGGCTCTGAGTTGACCATAACACAGAGTACAGTTGATCAAGGGCCGAGGTAGAGTTCCTTAAGGCAAAGATCTGCCGAGATGAGGGTGTTCTAATGTGACGCCGCCTGAAAATAAAGCAAACACATAAAAGCATATGTAGTGGTCAAAGGGAAAGCACGCCACTAAAAGAATTGATCCCATGAAATACACTATTCTATTTGTTTATGTATCAAATGACTGATAGGAAAGAGCCAGGCGTAGAGATAGTAGACTTGATCAATGTCATAGAGAATTCTTTTCACAGTTGTTCATGCCTTGTGTTTTACATCATTGATTAGGGGAGTATTTTCATCTTTTCCTTTCCTAGTGTCTCCATCTTTCTCAACTTTTCCAGGAGACATATTTACATTATCCTCTAAAACTTTAGGGAAATTTTAAAAAAGTTATGACACATTGGAAGTTGTTGATTTTGTATATGGGAGGAGCACTAGATTGCCAGTGAATTAGTGATCACTAGAGTTTTAGTTTGGTAAAAGATGGTAGTTGGAATTGATACCAGGATGTTTGTAACCCAGTTTTTACTTCATTATTTGATGTAGTTTTCCAAATGCCAGAGCCGGTCATTTTTAATGTAATAACTTGTCTCATTTTAGAATATGTGTTCTTGGAGAGGGTGATGCAGGTAAGTGGAAAATAACTTAATGTAGTGACTTGTTTTTCTCCAATGGATCTCTTATAAACCCAACAGCCATATAGCATTCTTTTGTCCAAATGACCTGATGGCACTTTCTTAACTTTTCTTGCTGTGACTCTAGCAATCTAGGGTCACACCACCTTCTCTCTCCTAGTCATGCTTTCAGTTGTAAGAGTGATATTGTCAATAGTACAGTGAGCAATTGGCACACGCTCTACTCTTTTCTTACATATATATATATATGTGTGTGTGTGTGTGTGTCTATATTTCTCAACTGCGAACTTTGGTAACATAATTGTTAAGGTGTGAACTATTTGCAGTGCACTTAACAACTGATGGCTACACATGATTGTGTAGTGACATCATGGTTAAAACCCTTCTTTGCAACATGTGGCCCCTTTCAGTTTTATTTTCAAGGAAAGGGTTCAATGACTTTTTTCTTTTGGAAGAAGAAAGACTTGCATTTCCATCTTAGAAAATCGAGAACTGGTTTTTTGCCTTTTTTCTTTTTTTGTCTTCAGCTCCTCGTCCTACTGGTTACTAATTCACATGTCCAGTCACTTCAGATTCATGGTGCTAACCCTTTGCCTTGTTCAAGGCTCTGACTTGAATTATTCCATAATCCCTTCTGTGAAGGAGGTTTCTCTCCACGCTCATCTAGCGAGGAAGGAACCGACCCTCCTTTATGTGAACTTGGAGACAGAGGCCAAGGTGAAGCCTCGGTGCCCCTCCACACCAGTGAGCTGCAGAAGGGCTGCAGAGTCCTGTGAATCTTTGGCTGCCCTCCTGGCTCCCTCCGGAGTTGGCATTGTCTGCACGGAGGAGCCCAGCTCCTTACAATCGAATTGTTGAAGTCTCCTGAAGCCGGCTGAAGGATAAGACTGGCCGGAAAGGACAGCAGCAAGCAGTGTGCTCCAAAAGTGGGTGGCAGAAACACTCAGAAGAAGAAAACCTTTCCGTTTCTCTTGTTTTCTCTTTATCTTCTCTCCCTTCCTTTTCCTTTCCTTAGATGGTACAGAGCCTGTCCACCCCCCATGGTGGTTGTTTTTCTCCTCAGAGCCCCAGGACAGAGCTGTATGTCTTAGTTGTAGGTCCACCCATGGGGGTTCTTTGCCCGGAGTCCCACGGCAGTTTATTCACATCTCTTTCATTCAAATGATTTCAGTAGTGTAATTTATCTGTTTAGGCATATCTGTCTTCCTTGCAGACCCCCAACATTTCAAGACCTTTGGGCACATAGTAGATACTTAAGTACTTGAGTGAATCCGTGAAGATCTTTTGTTGAATACGATCTAAATAAATACAATACCTACTCAGCACACGCATGCAAGCACTTGAGAGAGAGTTTGGTGTCTGCTGAAGCAGGCTGTGGACCAGCTTAGGGGCTCAGTGCCAAAGTGACCCAATAGATTTAGACAAAATGAAGGAGATAATTAACTTCAATTTTACAATTCATGGAGAACAGGAGCAGGATGTCTAGGTGTGAATCAGGACTTGATCATTCTTGTTGCATCTTTGGAAAATCCAGTCCTTTTTCTTTCTATGGAAACGTGACTGGCCAAGAGAGTGAACAGAGGACTGGCTTTTAGAAAGGCAATTTTGTCACAGGAAGTCCTGGAGGAAAATATATGGAAGGAGAGCTGCTAGAAACATGGCAGAGACGTTTTGTGTAGAAACCCTAAAATTTGGGTTTACATGCTGTCTCAAAGAGTTGTAACCCAACTTTTCTCCACTACAGATTTGAGCAGCTTTTAAATATCTAGGTATGCGAAAGGATTAGAAAGGAAAATAGATCCAACTGAAAGGAATTTCGGATGGAACAATGAAATGATGCTGAAGTAAGCCAGCGCACTGAAAAGAGTTTCAGAAAGACCTGCAGTCTCTAAAGGCAGTGGGCAATGTATCCATCAGGTTTCAAGTAGAAAGGGAAATGGGAACAATCGTCTGTCATCTCATGTCCAGGAGATGACAAGCAACAGTCTCTCAGAGAAGAAAAAGATATCTTTCCAACCGGTCGAGCCAGCCACCTGGGCCAGGCCCCTTTCAAGTGGACGAGTTCCAGAGGAGAGAGCCCCGGGGCCTGCCGCCAAGTTTCCTGGGGCGTGTGCTGGGCCCCCTCAGAGGACCAAGCAGCCTGGCAGCCTGTGTGCCAGAGCTGAGATCTGGCGGCCTCCCACACCCGGTTCCCTGTCCTGCCCCGTCCTCCCGAGGGAGGCCGATGGTCCTGGCAGTGGCGAGTGGGGTGGGGCTGGCTGTGAAGCTTTCCTGGGATGCCCCGGGAGAGGGCGCCGGGGGATGGGCTGCCCCTGGCCAGGTCTGAGGCACTGACCCAGCTCAGGGCTGTCGGGGGCGGAGAGAGAAGCCCCTCCGCCTCTTCCCTGAAGCTTCTTATGGCTGGCCAAATCCTTCACAAGACAGGTTCGCTGGAGAAAATAATACCCAGCTTAAGAACACGTGTACAGGGGAGAAACCCGCGAAACTGAGTCTCTCAACACAATGGCAGAGGAGATTCTCCTCCTATCTCCAGCTGCAGACAAAGGAGGATGTTGGGGGTGCGGTTTGGGCATGTGAGACTGGAGAAGACAATTGTCATGGAGAGGGACATGTAGACGATTGGATTGTCTGAACCGGTTCCCCTGCAGTGGGGTCAGGCCCGGAAGGGACAGCACGGAGGTGACCTCGAAGGGGCCTCTCTGTGGTGTGGCTGGCCCCCAGGGGGGGGGGCCCCGCGCCTGGGGATGGGGATGGAGGGGGGGAAGTGGGATGGCCTGTGAGTTGGCAGCAGTGGTGGATGCAGATACTCAGAGGTCAGGGATCTCTCACTCTTTCCCTGTCTGTCTGTCTGTCTGTCTGTCTGTCTCTCACTCTCTCTCTCTCTCTCTCTCTCTTTCTCTCTCGGGGACCTGAGGAGAAGAGGTGGGCGAGCCCTGCCCACCTCGCCTACCTGCCTTCCTCTCCCCTGGCCCCTTCTTTCTCCGGCTGCTTTGAGTGCCCTGTGGGCTTGGGTTCAACCCCTCAGGCCAAGGGCGCATGCGCCACCCGCCACCGCCGGGGCCTAGGGCGGGCCTCGGGGGTCCTCAGTGGAGGCCCCGCCCGCCCGCCCGCCAGGCCAGGCCAGTCCCAGCTGAAGAAGGAACGCCAACGCCCTGCTGGACTTGGCTTCAGCTGTTGTCTCCCTCCCATCCCCCACTTGCAATCAGCTGGCCGGCCGCTTCCCTTCTTTGGAAGCGGTGGTCTGGACCTGGTGGCCAAAGGCCGACTGGGGTGCCAGGTCGAGGCTCTGCCTCGGCCAGCTGCTTTTGCCCGGGCCTCATTTCTTCCTGGAAAGGCAAAACCACGGCCTCACCCCACGCCCGCACTTGTCGACTCCAGCCAGGTGGAGGAAAGGCTCTGTGGAATCAGAAGGGCCCAGACAGGCTTATGGCCAAGCAGTGAGTGAGGCCCCAGCAGGCCGCCGGCTTGGGGAGCCGCTGCCACACGGGCAGGCCCTTCCGGCGACGGGTCCCAGCATCATCTCTGGAGTCGGGAGGGCCCGGCCTTCCTAGTGCCCAGGCCACGGCTCTGAGGAGAAATCCGCGTTGGAGGGCACGCGTGAGGCCCTCGGCCTGAGGGCGCTGGTGCCACGCCGGGGGCGACTGGAAGGCTGGCTCGGCTCGCCTGCTTTGTCCAAAGGAGGCTGGCCAACCAGCCCGACCGGCCACCTGGGCCAGGCCCCTTTCAAGTGGACAAGATCCGGGGGAAAGGGCCCTGGGGCCTGCCGCCAAGTCTCCTGGGGCGTGTGCTGGGCCCCCTCAGAGGAGGGAGCCACCTGGCAACCTGTGTGCCAGACCTTAGATCTGGCGGCCTGCCACACCCGGCTCCCTGCCCTGCCCACGCCTGCCTCCATCCACTCCACGGAGGACGATGGTGTTGGCAGTGCGAGCGGAGATAGTCGTTAGAGACTTCCCTTGGAGTTGTAGTCCAAGAGCATAACAGAAGAGCACTGAGCTTGGGCTCGGCCATTTATCCGCTTTGTAACCTGGCTGAGTTTTCTAGCCACTGTGCCCAGTCTCTTCATCTAGCAAATGGTGCAAAGAACAACATTGACTACGTCGGGATGTTTTCAGGGTCATGTGAGTTAAGATGTGTTCCAGCACAGAGTTTACATTCAGGGTGCAGTCCTTGGCTCAGTAGAAGTGTTCGCTGCTGTTCTTATAATTGTCATTATTTCACGTCCTTATCTTCCTCGTGAGTTCCCTGTCAAACCAACCACGATCCACGGTGTCAGCAGTTTGATTCCAGGTCCCTGCTTCAAGGCCTGCAGAGGGAACCTCGTGCTCATAACCTCCTGTTTTTCTCCCAGTCTCTGGAGGGATGCATTGACCTCTAGCTTGTCTGCACTGAGGCACGGAATGGGGTCCCACACCCAACCCCGCGTCTCCTCCTTTTCATATCTGATGCTTTGGGAAGACTGCTTACTGTTCACTCGGTGGACTATACTCCCTGACATGAGCAACGCACGGGAGAGAGGCGGTAGGAAACACTGATCCATGTAGGGCTCTGAGTTGACCATAACACAGAGTACAGTTGATCAAGGGCCGAGGTAGAGTTCCTTAAGGCAAAGATCTGCCGAGATGAGGGTGTTCTAATGTGACGCCGCCTGAAAATAAAGCAAACACATAAAAGCATATGTAGTGGTCAAAGGGAAAGCACGCCACTAAAAGAATTGATCCCATGAAATACACTATTCTATTTGTTTATGTATCAAATGACTGATAGGAAAGAGCCAGGCGTAGAGATAGTAGACTTGATCAATGTCATAGAGAATTCTTTTCACAGTTGTTCATGCCTTGTGTTTTACATCATTGATTAGGGGAGTATTTTCATCTTTTCCTTTCCTAGTGTCTCCATCTTTCTCAACTTTTCCAGGAGACATATTTACATTATCCTCTAAAACTTTAGGGAAATTTTAAAAAAGTTATGACACATTGGAAGTTGTTGATTTTGTATATGGGAGGAGCACTAGATTGCCAGTGAATTAGTGATCACTAGAGTTTTAGTTTGGTAAAAGATGGTAGTTGGAATTGATACCAGGATGTTTGTAACCCAGTTTTTACTTCATTATTTGATGTAGTTTTCCAAATGCCAGAGCCGGTCATTTTTAATGTAATAACTTGTCTCATTTTAGAATATGTGTTCTTGGAGAGGGTGATGCAGGTAAGTGGAAAATAACTTAATGTAGTGACTTGTTTTTCTCCAATGGATCTCTTATAAACCCAACAGCCATATAGCATTCTTTTGTCCAAATGACCTGATGGCACTTTCTTAACTTTTCTTGCTGTGACTCTAGCAATCTAGGGTCACACCACCTTCTCTCTCCTAGTCATGCTTTCAGTTGTAAGAGTGATATTGTCAATAGTACAGTGAGCAATTGGCACACGCTCTACTCTTTTCTTACATATATATATATATGTGTGTGTGTGTGTGTGTCTATATTTCTCAACTGCGAACTTTGGTAACATAATTGTTAAGGTGTGAACTATTTGCAGTGCACTTAACAACTGATGGCTACACATGATTGTGTAGTGACATCATGGTTAAAACCCTTCTTTGCAACATGTGGCCCCTTTCAGTTTTATTTTCAAGGAAAGGGTTCAATGACTTTTTTCTTTTGGAAGAAGAAAGACTTGCATTTCCATCTTAGAAAATCGAGAACTGGTTTTTTGCCTTTTTTCTTTTTTTGTCTTCAGCTCCTCGTCCTACTGGTTACTAATTCACATGTCCAGTCACTTCAGATTCATGGTGCTAACCCTTTGCCTTGTTCAAGGCTCTGACTTGAATTATTCCATAATCCCTTCTGTGAAGGAGGTTTCTCTCCACGCTCATCTAGCGAGGAAGGAACCGACCCTCCTTTATGTGAACTTGGAGACAGAGGCCAAGGTGAAGCCTCGGTGCCCCTCCACACCAGTGAGCTGCAGAAGGGCTGCAGAGTCCTGTGAATCTTTGGCTGCCCTCCTGGCTCCCTCCGGAGTTGGCATTGTCTGCACGGAGGAGCCCAGCTCCTTACAATCGAATTGTTGAAGTCTCCTGAAGCCGGCTGAAGGATAAGACTGGCCGGAAAGGACAGCAGCAAGCAGTGTGCTCCAAAAGTGGGTGGCAGAAACACTCAGAAGAAGAAAACCTTTCCGTTTCTCTTGTTTTCTCTTTATCTTCTCTCCCTTCCTTTTCCTTTCCTTAGATGGTACAGAGCCTGTCCACCCCCCATGGTGGTTGTTTTTCTCCTCAGAGCCCCAGGACAGAGCTGTATGTCTTAGTTGTAGGTCCACCCATGGGGGTTCTTTGCCCGGAGTCCCACGGCAGTTTATTCACATCTCTTTCATTCAAATGATTTCAGTAGTGTAATTTATCTGTTTAGGCATATCTGTCTTCCTTGCAGACCCCCAACATTTCAAGACCTTTGGGCACATAGTAGATACTTAAGTACTTGAGTGAATCCGTGAAGATCTTTTGTTGAATACGATCTAAATAAATACAATACCTACTCAGCACACGCATGCAAGCACTTGAGAGAGAGTTTGGTGTCTGCTGAAGCAGGCTGTGGACCAGCTTAGGGGCTCAGTGCCAAAGTGACCCAATAGATTTAGACAAAATGAAGGAGATAATTAACTTCAATTTTACAATTCATGGAGAACAGGAGCAGGATGTCTAGGTGTGAATCAGGACTTGATCATTCTTGTTGCATCTTTGGAAAATCCAGTCCTTTTTCTTTCTATGGAAACGTGACTGGCCAAGAGAGTGAACAGAGGACTGGCTTTTAGAAAGGCAATTTTGTCACAGGAAGTCCTGGAGGAAAATATATGGAAGGAGAGCTGCTAGAAACATGGCAGAGACGTTTTGTGTAGAAACCCTAAAATTTGGGTTTACATGCTGTCTCAAAGAGTTGTAACCCAACTTTTCTCCACTACAGATTTGAGCAGCTTTTAAATATCTAGGTATGCGAAAGGATTAGAAAGGAAAATAGATCCAACTGAAAGGAATTTCGGATGGAACAATGAAATGATGCTGAAGTAAGCCAGCGCACTGAAAAGAGTTTCAGAAAGACCTGCAGTCTCTAAAGGCAGTGGGCAATGTATCCATCAGGTTTCAAGTAGAAAGGGAAATGGGAACAATCGTCTGTCATCTCATGTCCAGGAGATGACAAGCAACAGTCTCTCAGAGAAGAAAAAGATATCTTTCCAACCGGTCGAGCCAGCCACCTGGGCCAGGCCCCTTTCAAGTGGACGAGTTCCAGAGGAGAGAGCCCCGGGGCCTGCCGCCAAGTTTCCTGGGGCGTGTGCTGGGCCCCCTCAGAGGACCAAGCAGCCTGGCAGCCTGTGTGCCAGAGCTGAGATCTGGCGGCCTCCCACACCCGGTTCCCTGTCCTGCCCCGTCCTCCCGAGGGAGGCCGATGGTCCTGGCAGTGGCGAGTGGGGTGGGGCTGGCTGTGAAGCTTTCCTGGGATGCCCCGGGAGAGGGCGCCGGGGGATGGGCTGCCCCTGGCCAGGTCTGAGGCACTGACCCAGCTCAGGGCTGTCGGGGGCGGAGAGAGAAGCCCCTCCGCCTCTTCCCTGAAGCTTCTTATGGCTGGCCAAATCCTTCACAAGACAGGTTCGCTGGAGAAAATAATACCCAGCTTAAGAACACGTGTACAGGGGAGAAACCCGCGAAACTGAGTCTCTCAACACAATGGCAGAGGAGATTCTCCTCCTATCTCCAGCTGCAGACAAAGGAGGATGTTGGGGGTGCGGTTTGGGCATGTGAGACTGGAGAAGACAATTGTCATGGAGAGGGACATGTAGACGATTGGATTGTCTGAACCGGTTCCCCTGCAGTGGGGTCAGGCCCGGAAGGGACAGCACGGAGGTGACCTCGAAGGGGCCTCTCTGTGGTGTGGCTGGCCCCCAGGGGGGGGGGCCCCGCGCCTGGGGATGGGGATGGAGGGGGGGAAGTGGGATGGCCTGTGAGTTGGCAGCAGTGGTGGATGCAGATACTCAGAGGTCAGGGATCTCTCACTCTTTCCCTGTCTGTCTGTCTGTCTGTCTGTCTGTCTCTCACTCTCTCTCTCTCTCTCTCTCTCTTTCTCTCTCGGGGACCTGAGGAGAAGAGGTGGGCGAGCCCTGCCCACCTCGCCTACCTGCCTTCCTCTCCCCTGGCCCCTTCTTTCTCCGGCTGCTTTGAGTGCCCTGTGGGCTTGGGTTCAACCCCTCAGGCCAAGGGCGCATGCGCCACCCGCCACCGCCGGGGCCTAGGGCGGGCCTCGGGGGTCCTCAGTGGAGGCCCCGCCCGCCCGCCCGCCAGGCCAGGCCAGTCCCAGCTGAAGAAGGAACGCCAACGCCCTGCTGGACTTGGCTTCAGCTGTTGTCTCCCTCCCATCCCCCACTTGCAATCAGCTGGCCGGCCGCTTCCCTTCTTTGGAAGCGGTGGTCTGGACCTGGTGGCCAAAGGCCGACTGGGGTGCCAGGTCGAGGCTCTGCCTCGGCCAGCTGCTTTTGCCCGGGCCTCATTTCTTCCTGGAAAGGCAAAACCACGGCCTCACCCCACGCCCGCACTTGTCGACTCCAGCCAGGTGGAGGAAAGGCTCTGTGGAATCAGAAGGGCCCAGACAGGCTTATGGCCAAGCAGTGAGTGAGGCCCCAGCAGGCCGCCGGCTTGGGGAGCCGCTGCCACACGGGCAGGCCCTTCCGGCGACGGGTCCCAGCATCATCTCTGGAGTCGGGAGGGCCCGGCCTTCCTAGTGCCCAGGCCACGGCTCTGAGGAGAAATCCGCGTTGGAGGGCACGCGTGAGGCCCTCGGCCTGAGGGCGCTGGTGCCACGCCGGGGGCGACTGGAAGGCTGGCTCGGCTCGCCTGCTTTGTCCAAAGGAGGCTGGCCAACCAGCCCGACCGGCCACCTGGGCCAGGCCCCTTTCAAGTGGACAAGATCCGGGGGAAAGGGCCCTGGGGCCTGCCGCCAAGTCTCCTGGGGCGTGTGCTGGGCCCCCTCAGAGGAGGGAGCCACCTGGCAACCTGTGTGCCAGACCTTAGATCTGGCGGCCTGCCACACCCGGCTCCCTGCCCTGCCCACGCCTGCCTCCATCCACTCCACGGAGGACGATGGTGTTGGCAGTGCGAGCGGAGATAGTCGTTAGAGACTTCCCTTGGAGTTGTAGTCCAAGAGCATAACAGAAGAGCACTGAGCTTGGGCTCGGCCATTTATCCGCTTTGTAACCTGGCTGAGTTTTCTAGCCACTGTGCCCAGTCTCTTCATCTAGCAAATGGTGCAAAGAACAACATTGACTACGTCGGGATGTTTTCAGGGTCATGTGAGTTAAGATGTGTTCCAGCACAGAGTTTACATTCAGGGTGCAGTCCTTGGCTCAGTAGAAGTGTTCGCTGCTGTTCTTATAATTGTCATTATTTCACGTCCTTATCTTCCTCATGAGTTCCCTGTCAAACCAACCACGATCCACGGTGTCAGCAGTTTGATTCCAGGTCCCTGCTTCAAGGCCTGCAGAGGGAACCTCGTGCTCATAACCTCCTGTTTTTCTCCCAGTCTCTGGAGGGATGCATTGACCTCTAGCTTGTCTGCACTGAGGCACGGAATGGGGTCCCACACCCAACCCCGCGTCTCCTCCTTTTCATATCTGATGCTTTGGGAAGACTGCTTACTGTTCACTCGGTGGACTATACTCCCTGACATGAGCAACGCACGGGAGAGAGGCGGTAGGAAACACTGATCCATGTAGGGCTCTGAGTTGACCATAACACAGAGTACAGTTGATCAAGGGCCGAGGTAGAGTTCCTTAAGGCAAAGATCTGCCGAGATGAGGGTGTTCTAATGTGACGCCGCCTGAAAATAAAGCAAACACATAAAAGCATATGTAGTGGTCAAAGGGAAAGCACGCCACTAAAAGAATTGATCCCATGAAATACACTATTCTATTTGTTTATGTATCAAATGACTGATAGGAAAGAGCCAGGCGTAGAGATAGTAGACTTGATCAATGTCATAGAGAATTCTTTTCACAGTTGTTCATGCCTTGTGTTTTACATCATTGATTAGGGGAGTATTTTCATCTTTTCCTTTCCTAGTGTCTCCATCTTTCTCAACTTTTCCAGGAGACATATTTACATTATCCTCTAAAACTTTAGGGAAATTTTAAAAAAGTTATGACACATTGGAAGTTGTTGATTTTGTATATGGGAGGAGCACTAGATTGCCAGTGAATTAGTGATCACTAGAGTTTTAGTTTGGTAAAAGATGGTAGTTGGAATTGATACCAGGATGTTTGTAACCCAGTTTTTACTTCATTATTTGATGTAGTTTTCCAAATGCCAGAGCCGGTCATTTTTAATGTAATAACTTGTCTCATTTTAGAATATGTGTTCTTGGAGAGGGTGATGCAGGTAAGTGGAAAATAACTTAATGTAGTGACTTGTTTTTCTCCAATGGATCTCTTATAAACCCAACAGCCATATAGCATTCTTTTGTCCAAATGACCTGATGGCACTTTCTTAACTTTTCTTGCTGTGACTCTAGCAATCTAGGGTCACACCACCTTCTCTCTCCTAGTCATGCTTTCAGTTGTAAGAGTGATATTGTCAATAGTACAGTGAGCAATTGGCACACGCTCTACTCTTTTCTTACATATATATATATATGTGTGTGTGTGTGTGTGTCTATATTTCTCAACTGCGAACTTTGGTAACATAATTGTTAAGGTGTGAACTATTTGCAGTGCACTTAACAACTGATGGCTACACATGATTGTGTAGTGACATCATGGTTAAAACCCTTCTTTGCAACATGTGGCCCCTTTCAGTTTTATTTTCAAGGAAAGGGTTCAATGACTTTTTTCTTTTGGAAGAAGAAAGACTTGCATTTCCATCTTAGAAAATCGAGAACTGGTTTTTTGCCTTTTTTCTTTTTTTGTCTTCAGCTCCTCGTCCTACTGGTTACTAATTCACATGTCCAGTCACTTCAGATTCATGGTGCTAACCCTTTGCCTTGTTCAAGGCTCTGACTTGAATTATTCCATAATCCCTTCTGTGAAGGAGGTTTCTCTCCACGCTCATCTAGCGAGGAAGGAACCGACCCTCCTTTATGTGAACTTGGAGACAGAGGCCAAGGTGAAGCCTCGGTGCCCCTCCACACCAGTGAGCTGCAGAAGGGCTGCAGAGTCCTGTGAATCTTTGGCTGCCCTCCTGGCTCCCTCCGGAGTTGGCATTGTCTGCACGGAGGAGCCCAGCTCCTTACAATCGAATTGTTGAAGTCTCCTGAAGCCGGCTGAAGGATAAGACTGGCCGGAAAGGACAGCAGCAAGCAGTGTGCTCCAAAAGTGGGTGGCAGAAACACTCAGAAGAAGAAAACCTTTCCGTTTCTCTTGTTTTCTCTTTATCTTCTCTCCCTTCCTTTTCCTTTCCTTAGATGGTACAGAGCCTGTCCACCCCCCATGGTGGTTGTTTTTCTCCTCAGAGCCCCAGGACAGAGCTGTATGTCTTAGTTGTAGGTCCACCCATGGGGGTTCTTTGCCCGGAGTCCCACGGCAGTTTATTCACATCTCTTTCATTCAAATGATTTCAGTAGTGTAATTTATCTGTTTAGGCATATCTGTCTTCCTTGCAGACCCCCAACATTTCAAGACCTTTGGGCACATAGTAGATACTTAAGTACTTGAGTGAATCCGTGAAGATCTTTTGTTGAATACGATCTAAATAAATACAATACCTACTCAGCACACGCATGCAAGCACTTGAGAGAGAGTTTGGTGTCTGCTGAAGCAGGCTGTGGACCAGCTTAGGGGCTCAGTGCCAAAGTGACCCAATAGATTTAGACAAAATGAAGGAGATAATTAACTTCAATTTTACAATTCATGGAGAACAGGAGCAGGATGTCTAGGTGTGAATCAGGACTTGATCATTCTTGTTGCATCTTTGGAAAATCCAGTCCTTTTTCTTTCTATGGAAACGTGACTGGCCAAGAGAGTGAACAGAGGACTGGCTTTTAGAAAGGCAATTTTGTCACAGGAAGTCCTGGAGGAAAATATATGGAAGGAGAGCTGCTAGAAACATGGCAGAGACGTTTTGTGTAGAAACCCTAAAATTTGGGTTTACATGCTGTCTCAAAGAGTTGTAACCCAACTTTTCTCCACTACAGATTTGAGCAGCTTTTAAATATCTAGGTATGCGAAAGGATTAGAAAGGAAAATAGATCCAACTGAAAGGAATTTCGGATGGAACAATGAAATGATGCTGAAGTAAGCCAGCGCACTGAAAAGAGTTTCAGAAAGACCTGCAGTCTCTAAAGGCAGTGGGCAATGTATCCATCAGGTTTCAAGTAGAAAGGGAAATGGGAACAATCGTCTGTCATCTCATGTCCAGGAGATGACAAGCAACAGTCTCTCAGAGAAGAAAAAGATATCTTTCCAACCGGTCGAGCCAGCCACCTGGGCCAGGCCCCTTTCAAGTGGACGAGTTCCAGAGGAGAGAGCCCCGGGGCCTGCCGCCAAGTTTCCTGGGGCGTGTGCTGGGCCCCCTCAGAGGACCAAGCAGCCTGGCAGCCTGTGTGCCAGAGCTGAGATCTGGCGGCCTCCCACACCCGGTTCCCTGTCCTGCCCCGTCCTCCCGAGGGAGGCCGATGGTCCTGGCAGTGGCGAGTGGGGTGGGGCTGGCTGTGAAGCTTTCCTGGGATGCCCCGGGAGAGGGCGCCGGGGGATGGGCTGCCCCTGGCCAGGTCTGAGGCACTGACCCAGCTCAGGGCTGTCGGGGGCGGAGAGAGAAGCCCCTCCGCCTCTTCCCTGAAGCTTCTTATGGCTGGCCAAATCCTTCACAAGACAGGTTCGCTGGAGAAAATAATACCCAGCTTAAGAACACGTGTACAGGGGAGAAACCCGCGAAACTGAGTCTCTCAACACAATGGCAGAGGAGATTCTCCTCCTATCTCCAGCTGCAGACAAAGGAGGATGTTGGGGGTGCGGTTTGGGCATGTGAGACTGGAGAAGACAATTGTCATGGAGAGGGACATGTAGACGATTGGATTGTCTGAACCGGTTCCCCTGCAGTGGGGTCAGGCCCGGAAGGGACAGCACGGAGGTGACCTCGAAGGGGCCTCTCTGTGGTGTGGCTGGCCCCCAGGGGGGGGGGCCCCGCGCCTGGGGATGGGGATGGAGGGGGGGAAGTGGGATGGCCTGTGAGTTGGCAGCAGTGGTGGATGCAGATACTCAGAGGTCAGGGATCTCTCACTCTTTCCCTGTCTGTCTGTCTGTCTGTCTGTCTGTCTCTCACTCTCTCTCTCTCTCTCTCTCTCTTTCTCTCTCGGGGACCTGAGGAGAAGAGGTGGGCGAGCCCTGCCCACCTCGCCTACCTGCCTTCCTCTCCCCTGGCCCCTTCTTTCTCCGGCTGCTTTGAGTGCCCTGTGGGCTTGGGTTCAACCCCTCAGGCCAAGGGCGCATGCGCCACCCGCCACCGCCGGGGCCTAGGGCGGGCCTCGGGGGTCCTCAGTGGAGGCCCCGCCCGCCCGCCCGCCAGGCCAGGCCAGTCCCAGCTGAAGAAGGAACGCCAACGCCCTGCTGGACTTGGCTTCAGCTGTTGTCTCCCTCCCATCCCCCACTTGCAATCAGCTGGCCGGCCGCTTCCCTTCTTTGGAAGCGGTGGTCTGGACCTGGTGGCCAAAGGCCGACTGGGGTGCCAGGTCGAGGCTCTGCCTCGGCCAGCTGCTTTTGCCCGGGCCTCATTTCTTCCTGGAAAGGCAAAACCACGGCCTCACCCCACGCCCGCACTTGTCGACTCCAGCCAGGTGGAGGAAAGGCTCTGTGGAATCAGAAGGGCCCAGACAGGCTTATGGCCAAGCAGTGAGTGAGGCCCCAGCAGGCCGCCGGCTTGGGGAGCCGCTGCCACACGGGCAGGCCCTTCCGGCGACGGGTCCCAGCATCATCTCTGGAGTCGGGAGGGCCCGGCCTTCCTAGTGCCCAGGCCACGGCTCTGAGGAGAAATCCGCGTTGGAGGGCACGCGTGAGGCCCTCGGCCTGAGGGCGCTGGTGCCACGCCGGGGGCGACTGGAAGGCTGGCTCGGCTCGCCTGCTTTGTCCAAAGGAGGCTGGCCAACCAGCCCGACCGGCCACCTGGGCCAGGCCCCTTTCAAGTGGACAAGATCCGGGGGAAAGGGCCCTGGGGCCTGCCGCCAAGTCTCCTGGGGCGTGTGCTGGGCCCCCTCAGAGGAGGGAGCCACCTGGCAACCTGTGTGCCAGACCTTAGATCTGGCGGCCTGCCACACCCGGCTCCCTGCCCTGCCCACGCCTGCCTCCATCCACTCCACGGAGGACGATGGTGTTGGCAGTGCGAGCGGAGATAGTCGTTAGAGACTTCCCTTGGAGTTGTAGTCCAAGAGCATAACAGAAGAGCACTGAGCTTGGGCTCGGCCATTTATCCGCTTTGTAACCTGGCTGAGTTTTCTAGCCACTGTGCCCAGTCTCTTCATCTAGCAAATGGTGCAAAGAACAACATTGACTACGTCGGGATGTTTTCAGGGTCATGTGAGTTAAGATGTGTTCCAGCACAGAGTTTACATTCAGGGTGCAGTCCTTGGCTCAGTAGAAGTGTTCGCTGCTGTTCTTATAATTGTCATTATTTCACGTCCTTATCTTCCTCGTGAGTTCCCTGTCAAACCAACCACGATCCACGGTGTCAGCAGTTTGATTCCAGGTCCCTGCTTCAAGGCCTGCAGAGGGAACCTCGTGCTCATAACCTCCTGTTTTTCTCCCAGTCTCTGGAGGGATGCATTGACCTCTAGCTTGTCTGCACTGAGGCACGGAATGGGGTCCCACACCCAACCCCGCGTCTCCTCCTTTTCATATCTGATGCTTTGGGAAGACTGCTTACTGTTCACTCGGTGGACTATACTCCCTGACATGAGCAACGCACGGGAGAGAGGCGGTAGGAAACACTGATCCATGTAGGGCTCTGAGTTGACCATAACACAGAGTACAGTTGATCAAGGGCCGAGGTAGAGTTCCTTAAGGCAAAGATCTGCCGAGATGAGGGTGTTCTAATGTGACGCCGCCTGAAAATAAAGCAAACACATAAAAGCATATGTAGTGGTCAAAGGGAAAGCACGCCACTAAAAGAATTGATCCCATGAAATACACTATTCTATTTGTTTATGTATCAAATGACTGATAGGAAAGAGCCAGGCGTAGAGATAGTAGACTTGATCAATGTCATAGAGAATTCTTTTCACAGTTGTTCATGCCTTGTGTTTTACATCATTGATTAGGGGAGTATTTTCATCTTTTCCTTTCCTAGTGTCTCCATCTTTCTCAACTTTTCCAGGAGACATATTTACATTATCCTCTAAAACTTTAGGGAAATTTTAAAAAAGTTATGACACATTGGAAGTTGTTGATTTTGTATATGGGAGGAGCACTAGATTGCCAGTGAATTAGTGATCACTAGAGTTTTAGTTTGGTAAAAGATGGTAGTTGGAATTGATACCAGGATGTTTGTAACCCAGTTTTTACTTCATTATTTGATGTAGTTTTCCAAATGCCAGAGCCGGTCATTTTTAATGTAATAACTTGTCTCATTTTAGAATATGTGTTCTTGGAGAGGGTGATGCAGGTAAGTGGAAAATAACTTAATGTAGTGACTTGTTTTTCTCCAATGGATCTCTTATAAACCCAACAGCCATATAGCATTCTTTTGTCCAAATGACCTGATGGCACTTTCTTAACTTTTCTTGCTGTGACTCTAGCAATCTAGGGTCACACCACCTTCTCTCTCCTAGTCATGCTTTCAGTTGTAAGAGTGATATTGTCAATAGTACAGTGAGCAATTGGCACACGCTCTACTCTTTTCTTACATATATATATATGTGTGTGTGTGTGTGTGTGTCTATATTTCTCAACTGCGAACTTTGGTAACATAATTGTTAAGGTGTGAACTATTTGCAGTGCACTTAACAACTGATGGCTACACATGATTGTGTAGTGACATCATGGTTAAAACCCTTCTTTGCAACATGTGGCCCCTTTCAGTTTTATTTTCAAGGAAAGGGTTCAATGACTTTTTTCTTTTGGAAGAAGAAAGACTTGCATTTCCATCTTAGAAAATCGAGAACTGGTTTTTTGCCTTTTTTCTTTTTTTGTCTTCAGCTCCTCGTCCTACTGGTTACTAATTCACATGTCCAGTCACTTCAGATTCATGGTGCTAACCCTTTGCCTTGTTCAAGGCTCTGACTTGAATTATTCCATAATCCCTTCTGTGAAGGAGGTTTCTCTCCACGCTCATCTAGCGAGGAAGGAACCGACCCTCCTTTATGTGAACTTGGAGACAGAGGCCAAGGTGAAGCCTCGGTGCCCCTCCACACCAGTGAGCTGCAGAAGGGCTGCAGAGTCCTGTGAATCTTTGGCTGCCCTCCTGGCTCCCTCCGGAGTTGGCATTGTCTGCACGGAGGAGCCCAGCTCCTTACAATCGAATTGTTGAAGTCTCCTGAAGCCGGCTGAAGGATAAGACTGGCCGGAAAGGACAGCAGCAAGCAGTGTGCTCCAAAAGTGGGTGGCAGAAACACTCAGAAGAAGAAAACCTTTCCGTTTCTCTTGTTTTCTCTTTATCTTCTCTCCCTTCCTTTTCCTTTCCTTAGATGGTACAGAGCCTGTCCACCCCCCATGGTGGTTGTTTTTCTCCTCAGAGCCCCAGGACAGAGCTGTATGTCTTAGTTGTAGGTCCACCCATGGGGGTTCTTTGCCCGGAGTCCCACGGCAGTTTATTCACATCTCTTTCATTCAAATGATTTCAGTAGTGTAATTTATCTGTTTAGGCATATCTGTCTTCCTTGCAGACCCCCAACATTTCAAGACCTTTGGGCACATAGTAGATACTTAAGTACTTGAGTGAATCCGTGAAGATCTTTTGTTGAATACGATCTAAATAAATACAATACCTACTCAGCACACGCATGCAAGCACTTGAGAGAGAGTTTGGTGTCTGCTGAAGCAGGCTGTGGACCAGCTTAGGGGCTCAGTGCCAAAGTGACCCAATAGATTTAGACAAAATGAAGGAGATAATTAACTTCAATTTTACAATTCATGGAGAACAGGAGCAGGATGTCTAGGTGTGAATCAGGACTTGATCATTCTTGTTGCATCTTTGGAAAATCCAGTCCTTTTTCTTTCTATGGAAACGTGACTGGCCAAGAGAGTGAACAGAGGACTGGCTTTTAGAAAGGCAATTTTGTCACAGGAAGTCCTGGAGGAAAATATATGGAAGGAGAGCTGCTAGAAACATGGCAGAGACGTTTTGTGTAGAAACCCTAAAATTTGGGTTTACATGCTGTCTCAAAGAGTTGTAACCCAACTTTTCTCCACTACAGATTTGAGCAGCTTTTAAATATCTAGGTATGCGAAAGGATTAGAAAGGAAAATAGATCCAACTGAAAGGAATTTCGGATGGAACAATGAAATGATGCTGAAGTAAGCCAGCGCACTGAAAAGAGTTTCAGAAAGACCTGCAGTCTCTAAAGGCAGTGGGCAATGTATCCATCAGGTTTCAAGTAGAAAGGGAAATGGGAACAATCGTCTGTCATCTCATGTCCAGGAGATGACAAGCAACAGTCTCTCAGAGAAGAAAAAGATATCTTTCCAACCGGTCGAGCCAGCCACCTGGGCCAGGCCCCTTTCAAGTGGACGAGTTCCAGAGGAGAGAGCCCCGGGGCCTGCCGCCAAGTTTCCTGGGGCGTGTGCTGGGCCCCCTCAGAGGACCAAGCAGCCTGGCAGCCTGTGTGCCAGAGCTGAGATCTGGCGGCCTCCCACACCCGGTTCCCTGTCCTGCCCCGTCCTCCCGAGGGAGGCCGATGGTCCTGGCAGTGGCGAGTGGGGTGGGGCTGGCTGTGAAGCTTTCCTGGGATGCCCCGGGAGAGGGCGCCGGGGGATGGGCTGCCCCTGGCCAGGTCTGAGGCACTGACCCAGCTCAGGGCTGTCGGGGGCGGAGAGAGAAGCCCCTCCGCCTCTTCCCTGAAGCTTCTTATGGCTGGCCAAATCCTTCACAAGACAGGTTCGCTGGAGAAAATAATACCCAGCTTAAGAACACGTGTACAGGGGAGAAACCCGCGAAACTGAGTCTCTCAACACAATGGCAGAGGAGATTCTCCTCCTATCTCCAGCTGCAGACAAAGGAGGATGTTGGGGGTGCGGTTTGGGCATGTGAGACTGGAGAAGACAATTGTCATGGAGAGGGACATGTAGACGATTGGATTGTCTGAACCGGTTCCCCTGCAGTGGGGTCAGGCCCGGAAGGGACAGCACGGAGGTGACCTCGAAGGGGCCTCTCTGTGGTGTGGCTGGCCCCCAGGGGGGGGGGCCCCGCGCCTGGGGATGGGGATGGAGGGGGGGAAGTGGGATGGCCTGTGAGTTGGCAGCAGTGGTGGATGCAGATACTCAGAGGTCAGGGATCTCTCACTCTTTCCCTGTCTGTCTGTCTGTCTGTCTGTCTGTCTCTCACTCTCTCTCTCTCTCTCTCTCTCTTTCTCTCTCGGGGACCTGAGGAGAAGAGGTGGGCGAGCCCTGCCCACCTCGCCTACCTGCCTTCCTCTCCCCTGGCCCCTTCTTTCTCCGGCTGCTTTGAGTGCCCTGTGGGCTTGGGTTCAACCCCTCAGGCCAAGGGCGCATGCGCCACCCGCCACCGCCGGGGCCTAGGGCGGGCCTCGGGGGTCCTCAGTGGAGGCCCCGCCCGCCCGCCCGCCAGGCCAGGCCAGTCCCAGCTGAAGAAGGAACGCCAACGCCCTGCTGGACTTGGCTTCAGCTGTTGTCTCCCTCCCATCCCCCACTTGCAATCAGCTGGCCGGCCGCTTCCCTTCTTTGGAAGCGGTGGTCTGGACCTGGTGGCCAAAGGCCGACTGGGGTGCCAGGTCGAGGCTCTGCCTCGGCCAGCTGCTTTTGCCCGGGCCTCATTTCTTCCTGGAAAGGCAAAACCACGGCCTCACCCCACGCCCGCACTTGTCGACTCCAGCCAGGTGGAGGAAAGGCTCTGTGGAATCAGAAGGGCCCAGACAGGCTTATGGCCAAGCAGTGAGTGAGGCCCCAGCAGGCCGCCGGCTTGGGGAGCCGCTGCCACACGGGCAGGCCCTTCCGGCGACGGGTCCCAGCATCATCTCTGGAGTCGGGAGGGCCCGGCCTTCCTAGTGCCCAGGCCACGGCTCTGAGGAGAAATCCGCGTTGGAGGGCACGCGTGAGGCCCTCGGCCTGAGGGCGCTGGTGCCACGCCGGGGGCGACTGGAAGGCTGGCTCGGCTCGCCTGCTTTGTCCAAAGGAGGCTGGCCAACCAGCCCGACCGGCCACCTGGGCCAGGCCCCTTTCAAGTGGACAAGATCCGGGGGAAAGGGCCCTGGGGCCTGCCGCCAAGTCTCCTGGGGCGTGTGCTGGGCCCCCTCAGAGGAGGGAGCCACCTGGCAACCTGTGTGCCAGACCTTAGATCTGGCGGCCTGCCACACCCGGCTCCCTGCCCTGCCCACGCCTGCCTCCATCCACTCCACGGAGGACGATGGTGTTGGCAGTGCGAGCGGAGATAGTCGTTAGAGACTTCCCTTGGAGTTGTAGTCCAAGAGCATAACAGAAGAGCACTGAGCTTGGGCTCGGCCATTTATCCGCTTTGTAACCTGGCTGAGTTTTCTAGCCACTGTGCCCAGTCTCTTCATCTAGCAAATGGTGCAAAGAACAACATTGACTACGTCGGGATGTTTTCAGGGTCATGTGAGTTAAGATGTGTTCCAGCACAGAGTTTACATTCAGGGTGCAGTCCTTGGCTCAGTAGAAGTGTTCGCTGCTGTTCTTATAATTGTCATTATTTCACGTCCTTATCTTCCTCGTGAGTTCCCTGTCAAACCAACCACGATCCACGGTGTCAGCAGTTTGATTCCAGGTCCCTGCTTCAAGGCCTGCAGAGGGAACCTCGTGCTCATAACCTCCTGTTTTTCTCCCAGTCTCTGGAGGGATGCATTGACCTCTAGCTTGTCTGCACTGAGGCACGGAATGGGGTCCCACACCCAACCCCGCGTCTCCTCCTTTTCATATCTGATGCTTTGGGAAGACTGCTTACTGTTCACTCGGTGGACTATACTCCCTGACATGAGCAACGCACGGGAGAGAGGCGGTAGGAAACACTGATCCATGTAGGGCTCTGAGTTGACCATAACACAGAGTACAGTTGATCAAGGGCCGAGGTAGAGTTCCTTAAGGCAAAGATCTGCCGAGATGAGGGTGTTCTAATGTGACGCCGCCTGAAAATAAAGCAAACACATAAAAGCATATGTAGTGGTCAAAGGGAAAGCACGCCACTAAAAGAATTGATCCCATGAAATACACTATTCTATTTGTTTATGTATCAAATGACTGATAGGAAAGAGCCAGGCGTAGAGATAGTAGACTTGATCAATGTCATAGAGAATTCTTTTCACAGTTGTTCATGCCTTGTGTTTTACATCATTGATTAGGGGAGTATTTTCATCTTTTCCTTTCCTAGTGTCTCCATCTTTCTCAACTTTTCCAGGAGACATATTTACATTATCCTCTAAAACTTTAGGGAAATTTTAAAAAAGTTATGACACATTGGAAGTTGTTGATTTTGTATATGGGAGGAGCACTAGATTGCCAGTGAATTAGTGATCACTAGAGTTTTAGTTTGGTAAAAGATGGTAGTTGGAATTGATACCAGGATGTTTGTAACCCAGTTTTTACTTCATTATTTGATGTAGTTTTCCAAATGCCAGAGCCGGTCATTTTTAATGTAATAACTTGTCTCATTTTAGAATATGTGTTCTTGGAGAGGGTGATGCAGGTAAGTGGAAAATAACTTAATGTAGTGACTTGTTTTTCTCCAATGGATCTCTTATAAACCCAACAGCCATATAGCATTCTTTTGTCCAAATGACCTGATGGCACTTTCTTAACTTTTCTTGCTGTGACTCTAGCAATCTAGGGTCACACCACCTTCTCTCTCCTAGTCATGCTTTCAGTTGTAAGAGTGATATTGTCAATAGTACAGTGAGCAATTGGCACACGCTCTACTCTTTTCTTACATATATATATATGTGTGTGTGTGTGTGTGTGTCTATATTTCTCAACTGCGAACTTTGGTAACATAATTGTTAAGGTGTGAACTATTTGCAGTGCACTTAACAACTGATGGCTACACATGATTGTGTAGTGACATCATGGTTAAAACCCTTCTTTGCAACATGTGGCCCCTTTCAGTTTTATTTTCAAGGAAAGGGTTCAATGACTTTTTTCTTTTGGAAGAAGAAAGACTTGCATTTCCATCTTAGAAAATCGAGAACTGGTTTTTTGCCTTTTTTCTTTTTTTGTCTTCAGCTCCTCGTCCTACTGGTTACTAATTCACATGTCCAGTCACTTCAGATTCATGGTGCTAACCCTTTGCCTTGTTCAAGGCTCTGACTTGAATTATTCCATAATCCCTTCTGTGAAGGAGGTTTCTCTCCACGCTCATCTAGCGAGGAAGGAACCGACCCTCCTTTATGTGAACTTGGAGACAGAGGCCAAGGTGAAGCCTCGGTGCCCCTCCACACCAGTGAGCTGCAGAAGGGCTGCAGAGTCCTGTGAATCTTTGGCTGCCCTCCTGGCTCCCTCCGGAGTTGGCATTGTCTGCACGGAGGAGCCCAGCTCCTTACAATCGAATTGTTGAAGTCTCCTGAAGCCGGCTGAAGGATAAGACTGGCCGGAAAGGACAGCAGCAAGCAGTGTGCTCCAAAAGTGGGTGGCAGAAACACTCAGAAGAAGAAAACCTTTCCGTTTCTCTTGTTTTCTCTTTATCTTCTCTCCCTTCCTTTTCCTTTCCTTAGATGGTACAGAGCCTGTCCACCCCCCATGGTGGTTGTTTTTCTCCTCAGAGCCCCAGGACAGAGCTGTATGTCTTAGTTGTAGGTCCACCCATGGGGGTTCTTTGCCCGGAGTCCCACGGCAGTTTATTCACATCTCTTTCATTCAAATGATTTCAGTAGTGTAATTTATCTGTTTAGGCATATCTGTCTTCCTTGCAGACCCCCAACATTTCAAGACCTTTGGGCACATAGTAGATACTTAAGTACTTGAGTGAATCCGTGAAGATCTTTTGTTGAATACGATCTAAATAAATACAATACCTACTCAGCACACGCATGCAAGCACTTGAGAGAGAGTTTGGTGTCTGCTGAAGCAGGCTGTGGACCAGCTTAGGGGCTCAGTGCCAAAGTGACCCAATAGATTTAGACAAAATGAAGGAGATAATTAACTTCAATTTTACAATTCATGGAGAACAGGAGCAGGATGTCTAGGTGTGAATCAGGACTTGATCATTCTTGTTGCATCTTTGGAAAATCCAGTCCTTTTTCTTTCTATGGAAACGTGACTGGCCAAGAGAGTGAACAGAGGACTGGCTTTTAGAAAGGCAATTTTGTCACAGGAAGTCCTGGAGGAAAATATATGGAAGGAGAGCTGCTAGAAACATGGCAGAGACGTTTTGTGTAGAAACCCTAAAATTTGGGTTTACATGCTGTCTCAAAGAGTTGTAACCCAACTTTTCTCCACTACAGATTTGAGCAGCTTTTAAATATCTAGGTATGCGAAAGGATTAGAAAGGAAAATAGATCCAACTGAAAGGAATTTCGGATGGAACAATGAAATGATGCTGAAGTAAGCCAGCGCACTGAAAAGAGTTTCAGAAAGACCTGCAGTCTCTAAAGGCAGTGGGCAATGTATCCATCAGGTTTCAAGTAGAAAGGGAAATGGGAACAATCGTCTGTCATCTCATGTCCAGGAGATGACAAGCAACAGTCTCTCAGAGAAGAAAAAGATATCTTTCCAACCGGTCGAGCCAGCCACCTGGGCCAGGCCCCTTTCAAGTGGACGAGTTCCAGAGGAGAGAGCCCCGGGGCCTGCCGCCAAGTTTCCTGGGGCGTGTGCTGGGCCCCCTCAGAGGACCAAGCAGCCTGGCAGCCTGTGTGCCAGAGCTGAGATCTGGCGGCCTCCCACACCCGGTTCCCTGTCCTGCCCCGTCCTCCCGAGGGAGGCCGATGGTCCTGGCAGTGGCGAGTGGGGTGGGGCTGGCTGTGAAGCTTTCCTGGGATGCCCCGGGAGAGGGCGCCGGGGGATGGGCTGCCCCTGGCCAGGTCTGAGGCACTGACCCAGCTCAGGGCTGTCGGGGGCGGAGAGAGAAGCCCCTCCGCCTCTTCCCTGAAGCTTCTTATGGCTGGCCAAATCCTTCACAAGACAGGTTCGCTGGAGAAAATAATACCCAGCTTAAGAACACGTGTACAGGGGAGAAACCCGCGAAACTGAGTCTCTCAACACAATGGCAGAGGAGATTCTCCTCCTATCTCCAGCTGCAGACAAAGGAGGATGTTGGGGGTGCGGTTTGGGCATGTGAGACTGGAGAAGACAATTGTCATGGAGAGGGACATGTAGACGATTGGATTGTCTGAACCGGTTCCCCTGCAGTGGGGTCAGGCCCGGAAGGGACAGCACGGAGGTGACCTCGAAGGGGCCTCTCTGTGGTGTGGCTGGCCCCCAGGGGGGGGGGCCCCGCGCCTGGGGATGGGGATGGAGGGGGGGAAGTGGGATGGCCTGTGAGTTGGCAGCAGTGGTGGATGCAGATACTCAGAGGTCAGGGATCTCTCACTCTTTCCCTGTCTGTCTGTCTGTCTGTCTGTCTGTCTCTCACTCTCTCTCTCTCTCTCTCTCTCTTTCTCTCTCGGGGACCTGAGGAGAAGAGGTGGGCGAGCCCTGCCCACCTCGCCTACCTGCCTTCCTCTCCCCTGGCCCCTTCTTTCTCCGGCTGCTTTGAGTGCCCTGTGGGCTTGGGTTCAACCCCTCAGGCCAAGGGCGCATGCGCCACCCGCCACCGCCGGGGCCTAGGGCGGGCCTCGGGGGTCCTCAGTGGAGGCCCCGCCCGCCCGCCCGCCAGGCCAGGCCAGTCCCAGCTGAAGAAGGAACGCCAACGCCCTGCTGGACTTGGCTTCAGCTGTTGTCTCCCTCCCATCCCCCACTTGCAATCAGCTGGCCGGCCGCTTCCCTTCTTTGGAAGCGGTGGTCTGGACCTGGTGGCCAAAGGCCGACTGGGGTGCCAGGTCGAGGCTCTGCCTCGGCCAGCTGCTTTTGCCCGGGCCTCATTTCTTCCTGGAAAGGCAAAACCACGGCCTCACCCCACGCCCGCACTTGTCGACTCCAGCCAGGTGGAGGAAAGGCTCTGTGGAATCAGAAGGGCCCAGACAGGCTTATGGCCAAGCAGTGAGTGAGGCCCCAGCAGGCCGCCGGCTTGGGGAGCCGCTGCCACACGGGCAGGCCCTTCCGGCGACGGGTCCCAGCATCATCTCTGGAGTCGGGAGGGCCCGGCCTTCCTAGTGCCCAGGCCACGGCTCTGAGGAGAAATCCGCGTTGGAGGGCACGCGTGAGGCCCTCGGCCTGAGGGCGCTGGTGCCACGCCGGGGGCGACTGGAAGGCTGGCTCGGCTCGCCTGCTTTGTCCAAAGGAGGCTGGCCAACCAGCCCGACCGGCCACCTGGGCCAGGCCCCTTTCAAGTGGACAAGATCCGGGGGAAAGGGCCCTGGGGCCTGCCGCCAAGTCTCCTGGGGCGTGTGCTGGGCCCCCTCAGAGGAGGGAGCCACCTGGCAACCTGTGTGCCAGACCTTAGATCTGGCGGCCTGCCACACCCGGCTCCCTGCCCTGCCCACGCCTGCCTCCATCCACTCCACGGAGGACGATGGTGTTGGCAGTGCGAGCGGAGATAGTCGTTAGAGACTTCCCTTGGAGTTGTAGTCCAAGAGCATAACAGAAGAGCACTGAGCTTGGGCTCGGCCATTTATCCGCTTTGTAACCTGGCTGAGTTTTCTAGCCACTGTGCCCAGTCTCTTCATCTAGCAAATGGTGCAAAGAACAACATTGACTACGTCGGGATGTTTTCAGGGTCATGTGAGTTAAGATGTGTTCCAGCACAGAGTTTACATTCAGGGTGCAGTCCTTGGCTCAGTAGAAGTGTTCGCTGCTGTTCTTATAATTGTCATTATTTCACGTCCTTATCTTCCTCGTGAGTTCCCTGTCAAACCAACCACGATCCACGGTGTCAGCAGTTTGATTCCAGGTCCCTGCTTCAAGGCCTGCAGAGGGAACCTCGTGCTCATAACCTCCTGTTTTTCTCCCAGTCTCTGGAGGGATGCATTGACCTCTAGCTTGTCTGCACTGAGGCACGGAATGGGGTCCCACACCCAACCCCGCGTCTCCTCCTTTTCATATCTGATGCTTTGGGAAGACTGCTTACTGTTCACTCGGTGGACTATACTCCCTGACATGAGCAACGCACGGGAGAGAGGCGGTAGGAAACACTGATCCATGTAGGGCTCTGAGTTGACCATAACACAGAGTACAGTTGATCAAGGGCCGAGGTAGAGTTCCTTAAGGCAAAGATCTGCCGAGATGAGGGTGTTCTAATGTGACGCCGCCTGAAAATAAAGCAAACACATAAAAGCATATGTAGTGGTCAAAGGGAAAGCACGCCACTAAAAGAATTGATCCCATGAAATACACTATTCTATTTGTTTATGTATCAAATGACTGATAGGAAAGAGCCAGGCGTAGAGATAGTAGACTTGATCAATGTCATAGAGAATTCTTTTCACAGTTGTTCATGCCTTGTGTTTTACATCATTGATTAGGGGAGTATTTTCATCTTTTCCTTTCCTAGTGTCTCCATCTTTCTCAACTTTTCCAGGAGACATATTTACATTATCCTCTAAAACTTTAGGGAAATTTTAAAAAAGTTATGACACATTGGAAGTTGTTGATTTTGTATATGGGAGGAGCACTAGATTGCCAGTGAATTAGTGATCACTAGAGTTTTAGTTTGGTAAAAGATGGTAGTTGGAATTGATACCAGGATGTTTGTAACCCAGTTTTTACTTCATTATTTGATGTAGTTTTCCAAATGCCAGAGCCGGTCATTTTTAATGTAATAACTTGTCTCATTTTAGAATATGTGTTCTTGGAGAGGGTGATGCAGGTAAGTGGAAAATAACTTAATGTAGTGACTTGTTTTTCTCCAATGGATCTCTTATAAACCCAACAGCCATATAGCATTCTTTTGTCCAAATGACCTGATGGCACTTTCTTAACTTTTCTTGCTGTGACTCTAGCAATCTAGGGTCACACCACCTTCTCTCTCCTAGTCATGCTTTCAGTTGTAAGAGTGATATTGTCAATAGTACAGTGAGCAATTGGCACACGCTCTACTCTTTTCTTACATATATATATATATGTGTGTGTGTGTGTGTGTCTATATTTCTCAACTGCGAACTTTGGTAACATAATTGTTAAGGTGTGAACTATTTGCAGTGCACTTAACAACTGATGGCTACACATGATTGTGTAGTGACATCATGGTTAAAACCCTTCTTTGCAACATGTGGCCCCTTTCAGTTTTATTTTCAAGGAAAGGGTTCAATGACTTTTTTCTTTTGGAAGAAGAAAGACTTGCATTTCCATCTTAGAAAATCGAGAACTGGTTTTTTGCCTTTTTTCTTTTTTTGTCTTCAGCTCCTCGTCCTACTGGTTACTAATTCACATGTCCAGTCACTTCAGATTCATGGTGCTAACCCTTTGCCTTGTTCAAGGCTCTGACTTGAATTATTCCATAATCCCTTCTGTGAAGGAGGTTTCTCTCCACGCTCATCTAGCGAGGAAGGAACCGACCCTCCTTTATGTGAACTTGGAGACAGAGGCCAAGGTGAAGCCTCGGTGCCCCTCCACACCAGTGAGCTGCAGAAGGGCTGCAGAGTCCTGTGAATCTTTGGCTGCCCTCCTGGCTCCCTCCGGAGTTGGCATTGTCTGCACGGAGGAGCCCAGCTCCTTACAATCGAATTGTTGAAGTCTCCTGAAGCCGGCTGAAGGATAAGACTGGCCGGAAAGGACAGCAGCAAGCAGTGTGCTCCAAAAGTGGGTGGCAGAAACACTCAGAAGAAGAAAACCTTTCCGTTTCTCTTGTTTTCTCTTTATCTTCTCTCCCTTCCTTTTCCTTTCCTTAGATGGTACAGAGCCTGTCCACCCCCCATGGTGGTTGTTTTTCTCCTCAGAGCCCCAGGACAGAGCTGTATGTCTTAGTTGTAGGTCCACCCATGGGGGTTCTTTGCCCGGAGTCCCACGGCAGTTTATTCACATCTCTTTCATTCAAATGATTTCAGTAGTGTAATTTATCTGTTTAGGCATATCTGTCTTCCTTGCAGACCCCCAACATTTCAAGACCTTTGGGCACATAGTAGATACTTAAGTACTTGAGTGAATCCGTGAAGATCTTTTGTTGAATACGATCTAAATAAATACAATACCTACTCAGCACACGCATGCAAGCACTTGAGAGAGAGTTTGGTGTCTGCTGAAGCAGGCTGTGGACCAGCTTAGGGGCTCAGTGCCAAAGTGACCCAATAGATTTAGACAAAATGAAGGAGATAATTAACTTCAATTTTACAATTCATGGAGAACAGGAGCAGGATGTCTAGGTGTGAATCAGGACTTGATCATTCTTGTTGCATCTTTGGAAAATCCAGTCCTTTTTCTTTCTATGGAAACGTGACTGGCCAAGAGAGTGAACAGAGGACTGGCTTTTAGAAAGGCAATTTTGTCACAGGAAGTCCTGGAGGAAAATATATGGAAGGAGAGCTGCTAGAAACATGGCAGAGACGTTTTGTGTAGAAACCCTAAAATTTGGGTTTACATGCTGTCTCAAAGAGTTGTAACCCAACTTTTCTCCACTACAGATTTGAGCAGCTTTTAAATATCTAGGTATGCGAAAGGATTAGAAAGGAAAATAGATCCAACTGAAAGGAATTTCGGATGGAACAATGAAATGATGCTGAAGTAAGCCAGCGCACTGAAAAGAGTTTCAGAAAGACCTGCAGTCTCTAAAGGCAGTGGGCAATGTATCCATCAGGTTTCAAGTAGAAAGGGAAATGGGAACAATCGTCTGTCATCTCATGTCCAGGAGATGACAAGCAACAGTCTCTCAGAGAAGAAAAAGATATCTTTCCAACCGGTCGAGCCAGCCACCTGGGCCAGGCCCCTTTCAAGTGGACGAGTTCCAGAGGAGAGAGCCCCGGGGCCTGCCGCCAAGTTTCCTGGGGCGTGTGCTGGGCCCCCTCAGAGGACCAAGCAGCCTGGCAGCCTGTGTGCCAGAGCTGAGATCTGGCGGCCTCCCACACCCGGTTCCCTGTCCTGCCCCGTCCTCCCGAGGGAGGCCGATGGTCCTGGCAGTGGCGAGTGGGGTGGGGCTGGCTGTGAAGCTTTCCTGGGATGCCCCGGGAGAGGGCGCCGGGGGATGGGCTGCCCCTGGCCAGGTCTGAGGCACTGACCCAGCTCAGGGCTGTCGGGGGCGGAGAGAGAAGCCCCTCCGCCTCTTCCCTGAAGCTTCTTATGGCTGGCCAAATCCTTCACAAGACAGGTTCGCTGGAGAAAATAATACCCAGCTTAAGAACACGTGTACAGGGGAGAAACCCGCGAAACTGAGTCTCTCAACACAATGGCAGAGGAGATTCTCCTCCTATCTCCAGCTGCAGACAAAGGAGGATGTTGGGGGTGCGGTTTGGGCATGTGAGACTGGAGAAGACAATTGTCATGGAGAGGGACATGTAGACGATTGGATTGTCTGAACCGGTTCCCCTGCAGTGGGGTCAGGCCCGGAAGGGACAGCACGGAGGTGACCTCGAAGGGGCCTCTCTGTGGTGTGGCTGGCCCCCAGGGGGGGGGGGCCCCGCGCCTGGGGATGGGGATGGAGGGGGGGAAGTGGGATGGCCTGTGAGTTGGCAGCAGTGGTGGATGCAGATACTCAGAGGTCAGGGATCTCTCACTCTTTCCCTGTCTGTCTGTCTGTCTGTCTGTCTGTCTCTCACTCTCTCTCTCTCTCTCTCTCTCTTTCTCTCTCGGGGACCTGAGGAGAAGAGGTGGGCGAGCCCTGCCCACCTCGCCTACCTGCCTTCCTCTCCCCTGGCCCCTTCTTTCTCCGGCTGCTTTGAGTGCCCTGTGGGCTTGGGTTCAACCCCTCAGGCCAAGGGCGCATGCGCCACCCGCCACCGCCGGGGCCTAGGGCGGGCCTCGGGGGTCCTCAGTGGAGGCCCCGCCCGCCCGCCCGCCAGGCCAGGCCAGTCCCAGCTGAAGAAGGAACGCCAACGCCCTGCTGGACTTGGCTTCAGCTGTTGTCTCCCTCCCATCCCCCACTTGCAATCAGCTGGCCGGCCGCTTCCCTTCTTTGGAAGCGGTGGTCTGGACCTGGTGGCCAAAGGCCGACTGGGGTGCCAGGTCGAGGCTCTGCCTCGGCCAGCTGCTTTTGCCCGGGCCTCATTTCTTCCTGGAAAGGCAAAACCACGGCCTCACCCCACGCCCGCACTTGTCGACTCCAGCCAGGTGGAGGAAAGGCTCTGTGGAATCAGAAGGGCCCAGACAGGCTTATGGCCAAGCAGTGAGTGAGGCCCCAGCAGGCCGCCGGCTTGGGGAGCCGCTGCCACACGGGCAGGCCCTTCCGGCGACGGGTCCCAGCATCATCTCTGGAGTCGGGAGGGCCCGGCCTTCCTAGTGCCCAGGCCACGGCTCTGAGGAGAAATCCGCGTTGGAGGGCACGCGTGAGGCCCTCGGCCTGAGGGCGCTGGTGCCACGCCGGGGGCGACTGGAAGGCTGGCTCGGCTCGCCTGCTTTGTCCAAAGGAGGCTGGCCAACCAGCCCGACCGGCCACCTGGGCCAGGCCCCTTTCAAGTGGACAAGATCCGGGGGAAAGGGCCCTGGGGCCTGCCGCCAAGTCTCCTGGGGCGTGTGCTGGGCCCCCTCAGAGGAGGGAGCCACCTGGCAACCTGTGTGCCAGACCTTAGATCTGGCGGCCTGCCACACCCGGCTCCCTGCCCTGCCCACGCCTGCCTCCATCCACTCCACGGAGGACGATGGTGTTGGCAGTGCGAGCGGAGATAGTCGTTAGAGACTTCCCTTGGAGTTGTAGTCCAAGAGCATAACAGAAGAGCACTGAGCTTGGGCTCGGCCATTTATCCGCTTTGTAACCTGGCTGAGTTTTCTAGCCACTGTGCCCAGTCTCTTCATCTAGCAAATGGTGCAAAGAACAACATTGACTACGTCGGGATGTTTTCAGGGTCATGTGAGTTAAGATGTGTTCCAGCACAGAGTTTACATTCAGGGTGCAGTCCTTGGCTCAGTAGAAGTGTTCGCTGCTGTTCTTATAATTGTCATTATTTCACGTCCTTATCTTCCTCGTGAGTTCCCTGTCAAACCAACCACGATCCACGGTGTCAGCAGTTTGATTCCAGGTCCCTGCTTCAAGGCCTGCAGAGGGAACCTCGTGCTCATAACCTCCTGTTTTTCTCCCAGTCTCTGGAGGGATGCATTGACCTCTAGCTTGTCTGCACTGAGGCACGGAATGGGGTCCCACACCCAACCCCGCGTCTCCTCCTTTTCATATCTGATGCTTTGGGAAGACTGCTTACTGTTCACTCGGTGGACTATACTCCCTGACATGAGCAACGCACGGGAGAGAGGCGGTAGGAAACACTGATCCATGTAGGGCTCTGAGTTGACCATAACACAGAGTACAGTTGATCAAGGGCCGAGGAAGAGTTCCTTAAGGCAAAGATCTGCCGAGATGAGGGTGTTCTAATGTGACGCCGCCTGAAAATAAAGCAAACACATAAAAGCATATGTAGTGGTCAAAGGGAAAGCACGCCACTAAAAGAATTGATCCCATGAAATACACTATTCTATTTGTTTATGTATCAAATGACTGATAGGAAAGAGCCAGGCGTAGAGATAGTAGACTTGATCAATGTCATAGAGAATTCTTTTCACAGTTGTTCATGCCTTGTGTTTTACATCATTGATTAGGGGAGTATTTTCATCTTTTCCTTTCCTAGTGTCTCCATCTTTCTCAACTTTTCCAGGAGACATATTTACATTATCCTCTAAAACTTTAGGGAAATTTTAAAAAAGTTATGACACATTGGAAGTTGTTGATTTTGTATATGGGAGGAGCACTAGATTGCCAGTGAATTAGTGATCACTAGAGTTTTAGTTTGGTAAAAGATGGTAGTTGGAATTGATACCAGGATGTTTGTAACCCAGTTTTTACTTCATTATTTGATGTAGTTTTCCAAATGCCAGAGCCGGTCATTTTTAATGTAATAACTTGTCTCATTTTAGAATATGTGTTCTTGGAGAGGGTGATGCAGGTAAGTGGAAAATAACTTAATGTAGTGACTTGTTTTTCTCCAATGGATCTCTTATAAACCCAACAGCCATATAGCATTCTTTTGTCCAAATGACCTGATGGCACTTTCTTAACTTTTCTTGCTGTGACTCTAGCAATCTAGGGTCACACCACCTTCTCTCTCCTAGTCATGCTTTCAGTTGTAAGAGTGATATTGTCAATAGTACAGTGAGCAATTGGCACACGCTCTACTCTTTTCTTACATATATATATATATGTGTGTGTGTGTGTGTGTGTCTATATTTCTCAACTGCGAACTTTGGTAACATAATTGTTAAGGTGTGAACTATTTGCAGTGCACTTAACAACTGATGGCTACACATGATTGTGTAGTGACATCATGGTTAAAACCCTTCTTTGCAACATGTGGCCCCTTTCAGTTTTATTTTCAAGGAAAGGGTTCAATGACTTTTTTCTTTTGGAAGAAGAAAGACTTGCATTTCCATCTTAGAAAATCGAGAACTGGTTTTTTGCCTTTTTTCTTTTTTTGTCTTCAGCTCCTCGTCCTACTGGTTACTAATTCACATGTCCAGTCACTTCAGATTCATGGTGCTAACCCTTTGCCTTGTTCAAGGCTCTGACTTGAATTATTCCATAATCCCTTCTGTGAAGGAGGTTTCTCTCCACGCTCATCTAGCGAGGAAGGAACCGACCCTCCTTTATGTGAACTTGGAGACAGAGGCCAAGGTGAAGCCTCGGTGCCCCTCCACACCAGTGAGCTGCAGAAGGGCTGCAGAGTCCTGTGAATCTTTGGCTGCCCTCCTGGCTCCCTCCGGAGTTGGCATTGTCTGCACGGAGGAGCCCAGCTCCTTACAATCGAATTGTTGAAGTCTCCTGAAGCCGGCTGAAGGATAAGACTGGCCGGAAAGGACAGCAGCAAGCAGTGTGCTCCAAAAGTGGGTGGCAGAAACACTCAGAAGAAGAAAACCTTTCCGTTTCTCTTGTTTTCTCTTTATCTTCTCTCCCTTCCTTTTCCTTTCCTTAGATGGTACAGAGCCTGTCCACCCCCCATGGTGGTTGTTTTTCTCCTCAGAGCCCCAGGACAGAGCTGTATGTCTTAGTTGTAGGTCCACCCATGGGGGTTCTTTGCCCGGAGTCCCACGGCAGTTTATTCACATCTCTTTCATTCAAATGATTTCAGTAGTGTAATTTATCTGTTTAGGCATATCTGTCTTCCTTGCAGACCCCCAACATTTCAAGACCTTTGGGCACATAGTAGATACTTAAGTACTTGAGTGAATCCGTGAAGATCTTTTGTTGAATACGATCTAAATAAATACAATACCTACTCAGCACACGCATGCAAGCACTTGAGAGAGAGTTTGGTGTCTGCTGAAGCAGGCTGTGGACCAGCTTAGGGGCTCAGTGCCAAAGTGACCCAATAGATTTAGACAAAATGAAGGAGATAATTAACTTCAATTTTACAATTCATGGAGAACAGGAGCAGGATGTCTAGGTGTGAATCAGGACTTGATCATTCTTGTTGCATCTTTGGAAAATCCAGTCCTTTTTCTTTCTATGGAAACGTGACTGGCCAAGAGAGTGAACAGAGGACTGGCTTTTAGAAAGGCAATTTTGTCACAGGAAGTCCTGGAGGAAAATATATGGAAGGAGAGCTGCTAGAAACATGGCAGAGACGTTTTGTGTAGAAACCCTAAAATTTGGGTTTACATGCTGTCTCAAAGAGTTGTAACCCAACTTTTCTCCACTACAGATTTGAGCAGCTTTTAAATATCTAGGTATGCGAAAGGATTAGAAAGGAAAATAGATCCAACTGAAAGGAATTTCGGATGGAACAATGAAATGATGCTGAAGTAAGCCAGCGCACTGAAAAGAGTTTCAGAAAGACCTGCAGTCTCTAAAGGCAGTGGGCAATGTATCCATCAGGTTTCAAGTAGAAAGGGAAATGGGAACAATCGTCTGTCATCTCATGTCCAGGAGATGACAAGCAACAGTCTCTCAGAGAAGAAAAAGATATCTTTCCAACCGGTCGAGCCAGCCACCTGGGCCAGGCCCCTTTCAAGTGGACGAGTTCCAGAGGAGAGAGCCCCGGGGCCTGCCGCCAAGTTTCCTGGGGCGTGTGCTGGGCCCCCTCAGAGGACCAAGCAGCCTGGCAGCCTGTGTGCCAGAGCTGAGATCTGGCGGCCTCCCACACCCGGTTCCCTGTCCTGCCCCGTCCTCCCGAGGGAGGCCGATGGTCCTGGCAGTGGCGAGTGGGGTGGGGCTGGCTGTGAAGCTTTCCTGGGATGCCCCGGGAGAGGGCGCCGGGGGATGGGCTGCCCCTGGCCAGGTCTGAGGCACTGACCCAGCTCAGGGCTGTCGGGGGCGGAGAGAGAAGCCCCTCCGCCTCTTCCCTGAAGCTTCTTATGGCTGGCCAAATCCTTCACAAGACAGGTTCGCTGGAGAAAATAATACCCAGCTTAAGAACACGTGTACAGGGGAGAAACCCGCGAAACTGAGTCTCTCAACACAATGGCAGAGGAGATTCTCCTCCTATCTCCAGCTGCAGACAAAGGAGGATGTTGGGGGTGCGGTTTGGGCATGTGAGACTGGAGAAGACAATTGTCATGGAGAGGGACATGTAGACGATTGGATTGTCTGAACCGGTTCCCCTGCAGTGGGGTCAGGCCCGGAAGGGACAGCACGGAGGTGACCTCGAAGGGGCCTCTCTGTGGTGTGGCTGGCCCCCAGGGGGGGGGGCCCCGCGCCTGGGGATGGGGATGGAGGGGGGGAAGTGGGATGGCCTGTGAGTTGGCAGCAGTGGTGGATGCAGATACTCAGAGGTCAGGGATCTCTCACTCTTTCCCTGTCTGTCTGTCTGTCTGTCTGTCTGTCTCTCACTCTCTCTCTCTCTCTCTCTCTCTTTCTCTCTCGGGGACCTGAGGAGAAGAGGTGGGCGAGCCCTGCCCACCTCGCCTACCTGCCTTCCTCTCCCCTGGCCCCTTCTTTCTCCGGCTGCTTTGAGTGCCCTGTGGGCTTGGGTTCAACCCCTCAGGCCAAGGGCGCATGCGCCACCCGCCACCGCCGGGGCCTAGGGCGGGCCTCGGGGGTCCTCAGTGGAGGCCCCGCCCGCCCGCCCACCCGCCAGGCCAGGCCAGTCCCAGCTGAAGAAGGAACGCCAACGCCCTGCTGGACTTGGCTTCAGCTGTTGTCTCCCTCCCATCCCCCACTTGCAATCAGCTGGCCGGCCGCTTCCCTTCTTTGGAAGCGGTGGTCTGGACCTGGTGGCCAAAGGCCGACTGGGGTGCCAGGTCGAGGCTCTGCCTCGGCCAGCTGCTTTTGCCCGGGCCTCATTTCTTCCTGGAAAGGCAAAACCACGGCCTCACCCCACGCCCGCACTTGTCGACTCCAGCCAGGTGGAGGAAAGGCTCTGTGGAATCAGAAGGGCCCAGACAGGCTTATGGCCAAGCAGTGAGTGAGGCCCCAGCAGGCCGCCGGCTTGGGGAGCCGCTGCCACACGGGCAGGCCCTTCCGGCGACGGGTCCCAGCATCATCTCTGGAGTCGGGAGGGCCCGGCCTTCCTAGTGCCCAGGCCACGGCTCTGAGGAGAAATCCACGTTGGAGGGCACGCGTGAGGCCCTCGGCCTGAGGGCGCTGGTGCCACGCCAGGGGCGACTGGAAGGCTGGCTCGGCTCGCCTGCTTTGTCCAAAGGAGGCTGGCCAACCAGCCCGACCGGCCACCTGGGCCAGGCCCCTTTCAAGTGGACAAGATCCGGGGGAAAGGGCCCTGGGGCCTGCCGCCAAGTCTCCTGGGGCGTGTGCTGGGCCCCCTCAGAGGAGGGAGCCACCTGGCAACCTGTGTGCCAGACCTTAGATCTGGCGGCCTGCCACACCCGGCTCCCTGCCCTGCCCACGCCTGCCTCCATCCACTCCACAGAGGACGATGGTGTTGGCAGTGCGAGCGGAGATAGTCGTTAGAGACTTCCCTTGGAGTTGTAGTCCAAGAGCATAACAGAAGAGCACTGAGCTTGGGCTCGGCCATTTATCCGCTTTGTAACCTGGCTGAGTTTTCTAGCCACTGTGCCCAGTCTCTTCATCTAGCAAATGGTGCAAAGAACAACATTGACTACGTCGGGATGTTTTCAGGGTCATGTGAGTTAAGATGTGTTCCAGCACAGAGTTTACATTCAGGGTGCAGTCCTTGGCTCAGTAGAAGTGTTCGCTGCTGTTCTTATAATTGTCATTATTTCACGTCCTTATCTTCCTCGTGAGTTCCCTGTCAAACCAACCACGATCCACGGTGTCAGCAGTTTGATTCCAGGTCCCTGCTTCAAGGCCTGCAGAGGGAACCTCGTGCTCATAACCTCCTGTTTTTCTCCCAGTCTCTGGAGGGATGCATTGACCTCTAGCTTGTCTGCACTGAGGCACGGAATGGGGTCCCACACCCAACCCCGCGTCTCCTCCTTTTCATATCTGATGCTTTGGGAAGACTGCTTACTGTTCACTCGGTGGACTATACTCCCTGACATGAGCAACGCACGGGAGAGAGGCGGTAGGAAACACTGATCCATGTAGGGCTCTGAGTTGACCATAACACAGAGTACAGTTGATCAAGGGCCGAGGTAGAGTTCCTTAAGGCAAAGATCTGCCGAGATGAGGGTGTTCTAATGTGACGCCGCCTGAAAATAAAGCAAACACATAAAAGCATATGTAGTGGTCAAAGGGAAAGCACGCCACTAAAAGAATTGATCCCATGAAATACACTATTCTATTTGTTTATGTATCAAATGACTGATAGGAAAGAGCCAGGCGTAGAGATAGTAGACTTGATCAATGTCATAGAGAATTCTTTTCACAGTTGTTCATGCCTTGTGTTTTACATCATTGATTAGGGGAGTATTTTCATCTTTTCCTTTCCTAGTGTCTCCATCTTTCTCAACTTTTCCAGGAGACATATTTACATTATCCTCTAAAACTTTAGGGAAATTTTAAAAAAGTTATGACACATTGGAAGTTGTTGATTTTGTATATGGGAGGAGCACTAGATTGCCAGTGAATTAGTGATCACTAGAGTTTTAGTTTGGTAAAAGATGGTAGTTGGAATTGATACCAGGATGTTTGTAACCCAGTTTTTACTTCATTATTTGATGTAGTTTTCCAAATGCCAGAGCCGGTCATTTTTAATGTAATAACTTGTCTCATTTTAGAATATGTGTTCTTGGAGAGGGTGATGCAGGTAAGTAGAAAATAACTTAATGTAGTGACTTGTTTTTCTCCAATGGATCTCTTATAAACCCAACAGCCATGTAGCATTCTTTTGTCCAAATGACCTGATGGCACTTTCTTAACTTTTCTTGCTGTGACTCTAGCAATCTAGGGTCACACCACCTTCTCTCTCCTAGTCATGCTTTCAGTTGTAAGAGTGATATTGTCAATAGTACAGTGAGCAATTGGCACACGCTCTACTCTTTTCTTACATATATATATATATGTGTGTGTGTGTGTGTGTGTCTATATTTCTCAACTGCGAACTTTGGTAACATAATTGTTAAGGTGTGAACTATTTGCAGTGCACTTAACAACTGATGGCTACACATGATTGTGTAGTGACATCATGGTTAAAACCCTTCTTTGCAACATGTGGCCCCTTTCAGTTTTATTTTCAAGGAAAGGGTTCAATGACTTTTTTCTTTTGGAAGAAGAAAGACTTGCATTTCCATCTTAGAAAATCGAGAACTGGTTTTTTGCCTTTTTTCTTTTTTTGTCTTCAGCTCCTCGTCCTACTGGTTACTAATTCACATGTCCAGTCACTTCAGATTCATGTTGCTAACCCTTTGCCTTGTTCAAGGCTCTGACTTGAATTGTTCCATAATCCCTTCTGTGAAGGAGGTTTCTCTCCACGCTCATCTAGCGAGGAAGGAACCGACCCTCCTTTATGTGAACTTGGAGACAGAGGCCAAGGTGAAGCCTCGGTGCCCCTCCACACCAGTGAGCTGCAGAAGGGCTGCAGAGTCCTGTGAATCTTTGGCTGCCCTCCTGGCTCCCTCCGGAGTTGGCATTGTCTGCACGGAGGAGCCCAGCTCCTTACAATCGAATTGTTGAAGTCTCCTGAAGCCGGCTGAAGGATAAGACGGGCCGGAAAGGACAGCAGCAAGCAGTGTGCTCCAAAAGTGGGTGGCAGAAACACTCAGAAGAAGAAAACCTTTCCGTTTCTCTTGTTTTCTCTTTATCTTCTCTCCCTTCCTTTTCCTTTCCTTAGATGGTACAGAGCCTGTCCCCCCCCATGGTGGTTGTTTTTCTCCTCAGAGCCCCAGGACAGAGCTGTATGTCTTAGTTGTAGGTCCACCCATGGGGGTTCTTTGCCCGGAGTCCCACGGCAGTTTATTCACATCTCTTTCATTCAAATGATTTCAGTAGTGTAATTTATCTGTTTAGGCATATCTGTCTTCCTTGCAGACCCCCAACATTTCAAGACCTTTGGGCACATAGTAGATACTTAAGTACTTGAGTGAATCCGTGAAGATCTTTTGTTGAATACGATCTAAATAAATACAATACCTACTCAGCACACGCATGCAAGCACTTGAGAGAGAGTTTGGTGTCTGCTGAAGCAGGCTGTGGACCAGCTTAGGGGCTCAGTGCCAAAGTGACCCAATAGATTTAGACAAAATGAAGGAGATAATTAACTTCAATTTTACAATTCATGGAGAACAGGAGCAGGATGTCTAGGTGTGAATCAGGACTTGATCATTCTTGTTGCATCTTTGGAAAATCCAGTCCTTTTTCTTTCTATGGAAACGTGACTGGCCAAGAGAGTGAACAGAGGACTGGCTTTTAGAAAGGCAATTTTGTCACAGGAAGTCCTGGAGGAAAATATATGGAAGGAGAGCTGCTAGAAACATGGCAGAGACGTTTTGTGTAGAAACCCTAAAATTTGGGTTTACATGCTGTCTCAAAGAGTTGTAACCCAACTTTTCTCCACTACAGATTTGAGCAGCTTTTAAATATCTAGGTATGCGAAAGGATTAGAAAGGAAAATAGATCCAACTGAAAGGAATTTCGGATGGAACAATGAAATGATGCTGAAGTAAGCCAGCGCACTGAAAAGAGTTTCAGAAAGACCTGCAGTCTCTAAAGGCAGTGGGCAATGTATCCATCAGGTTTCAAGTAGAAAGGGAAATGGGAACAATCGTCTGTCATCTCATGTCCAGGAGATGACAAGCAACAGTCTCTCAGAGAAGAAAAAGATATCTTTCCAACCGGTCGAGCCAGCCACCTGGGCCAGGCCCCTTTCAAGTGGACGAGTTCCAGAGGAGAGAGCCCCGGGGCCTGCCGCCAAGTTTCCTGGGGCGTGTGCTGGGCCCCCTCAGAGGACCAAGCAGCCTGGCAGCCTGTGTGCCAGAGCTGAGATCTGGCGGCCTCCCACACCCGGTTCCCTGTCCTGCCCCGTCCTCCCGAGGGAGGCCGATGGTCCTGGCAGTGGCGAGTGGGGTGGGGCTGGCTGTGAAGCTTTCCTGGGATGCCCCGGGAGAGGGCGCCTGGGGATGGGCTGCCCCTGGCCAGGTCTGAGGCACTGACCCAGCTCAGGGCTGTCGGGGGCGGAGAGAGAAGCCCCTCCGCCTCTTCCCTGAAGCTTCTTATGGCTGGCCAAATCCTTCACAAGACAGGTTCGCTGGAGAAAATAATACCCAGCTTAAGAACACGTGTACAGGGGAGAAACCCGCGAAACTGAGTCTCTCAACACAATGGCAGAGGAGATTCTCCTCCTATCTCCAGCTGCAGACAAAGGAGGATGTTGGGGGTGAGGTTTGGGCATGTGAGACTGGAGAAGACAATTGTCATGGAGAGGGACATGTAGACGATTGGATTGTCTGAACCGGTTCCCCTGCAGTGGGGTCAGGCCCGGAAGGGACAGCACGGAGGTGACCTCGAAGGGGCCTCTCTGTGGTGTCGCTGGCCCCCAGGGGGGGGGGCCCGCGCCTGGGGATGGGGATGGAGGGGGGGAAGTGGGATGGCCTGTGAGTTGGCAGCAGTGGTGGATGCAGATACTCAGAGGTCAGGGATCTCTCACTCTTTCCCTGTCTGTCTGTCTGTCTGTCTGTCTCTCACTCTCTCTCTCTCTCTTTCTCTCTCGGGGACCTGAGGAGAAGAGGTGGGCGAGCCCTGCCCACCTCGCCTACCTGCCTTCCTCTCCCCTGGCCCCTTCTTTCTCCGGCTGCTTTGAGTGCCCTGTGGGCTTGGGTTCAACCCCTCAGGCCAAGGGCGCATGCGCCACCCGCCACCGCCGGGGCCTAGGGCGGGCCTCGGGGGTCCTCAGTGGAGGCCCCGCCCGCCCGCCCACCCGCCAGGCCAGGCCAGTCCCAGCTGAAGAAGGAACGCCAACGCCCTGCTGGACTTGGCTTCAGCTGTTGTCTCCCTCCCATCCCCCACTTGCAATCAGCTGGCCGGCCGCTTCCCTTCTTTGGAAGCGGTGGTCTGGACCTGGTGGCCAAAGGCCGACTGGGGTGCCAGGTCGAGGCTCTGCCTCGGCCAGCTGCTTTTGCCCGGGCCTCATTTCTTCCTGGAAAGGCAAAACCACGGCCTCACCCCACGCCCGCACTTGTCGACTCCAGCCAGGTGGAGGAAAGGCTCTGTGGAATCAGAAGGGCCCAGACAGGCTTATGGCCAAGCAGTGAGTGAGGCCCCAGCAGGCCGCCGGCTTGGGGAGCCGCTGCCACACGGGCAGGCCCTTCCGGCGACGGGTCCCAGCATCATCTCTGGAGTCGGGAGGGCCCGGCCTTCCTAGTGCCCAGGCCACGGCTCTGAGGAGAAATCCGCGTTGGAGGGCACGCGTGAGGCCCTCGGCCTGAGGGCGCTGGTGCCACGCCGGGGGCGACTGGAAGGCTGGCTCGGCTCGCCTGCTTTGTCCAAAGGAGGCTGGCCAACCAGCCCGACCGGCCACCTGGGCCAGGCCCCTTTCAAGTGGACAAGATCCGGGGGAAAGGGCCCTGGGGCCTGCCGCCAAGTCTCCTGGGGCGTGTGCTGGGCCCCCTCAGAGGAGGGAGCCACCTGGCAACCTGTGTGCCAGACCTTAGATCTGGCGGCCTGCCACACCCGGCTCCCTGCCCTGCCCACGCCTGCCTCCATCCACTCCACGGAGGACGATGGTGTTGGCAGTGCGAGCGGAGATAGTCGTTAGAGACTTCCCTTGGAGTTGTAGTCCAAGAGCATAACAGAAGAGCACTGAGCTTGGGCTCGGCCATTTATCCGCTTTGTAACCTGGCTGAGTTTTCTAGCCACTGTGCCCAGTCTCTTCATCTAGCAAATGGTGCAAAGAACAACATTGACTACGTCGGGATGTTTTCAGGGTCATGTGAGTTAAGATATGTTCCAGCACAGAGTTTACATTCAGGGTGCAGTCCTTGGCTCAGTAGAAGTGTTCGCTGCTGTTCTTATAATTATCATTATTTCACGTCCTTATCTTCCTCGTGAGTTCCCTGTCAAACCAACCACGATCCACGGTGTCAGCAGTTTGATTCCAGGTCCCTGCTTCAAGGCCTGCAGAGGGAACCTCGTGCTCATAACCTCCTGTTTTTCTCCCAGTCTCTGGAGGGATGCATTGACCTCTAGCTTGTCTGCACTGAGGCACGGAATGGGGTCCCACACCCAACCCCGCGTCTCCTCCTTTTCATATCTGATGCTTTGGGAAGACTGCTTACTGTTCACTCGGTGGACTATACTCCCTGACATGAGCAACGCACGGGAGAGAGGCGGTAGGAAACACTGATCCATGTAGGGCTCTGAGTTGACCATAACACAGAGTACAGTTGATCAAGGGCCGAGGTAGAGTTCCTTAAGGCAAAGATCTGCCGAGATGAGGGTGTTCTAATGTGACGCCGCCTGAAAATAAAGCAAACACATAAAAGCATATGTAGTGGTCAAAGGGAAAGCACGCCACTAAAAGAATTGATCCCATGAAATACACTATTCTATTTGTTTATGTATCAAATGACTGATAGGAAAGAGCCAGGCGTAGAGATAGTAGACTTGATCAATGTCATAGAGAATTCTTTTCACAGTTGTTCATGCCTTGTGTTTTACATCATTGATTAGGGGAGTATTTTCATCTTTTCCTTTCCTAGTGTCTCCATCTTTCTCAACTTTTCCAGGAGACATATTTACATTATCCTCTAAAACTTTAGGGAAATTTTAAAAAAGTTATGACACATTGGAAGTTGTTGATTTTGTATATGGGAGGAGCACTAGATTGCCAGTGAATTAGTGATCACTAGAGTTTTAGTTTGGTAAAAGATGGTAGTTGGAATTGATACCAGGATGTTTGTAACCCAGTTTTTACTTCATTATTTGATGTAGTTTTCCAAATGCCAGAGCCGGTCATTTTTAATGTAATAACTTGTCTCATTTTAGAATATGTGTTCTTGGAGAGGGTGATGCAGGTAAGTGGAAAATAACTTAATGTAGTGACTTGTTTTTCTCCAATGGATCTCTTATAAACCCAACAGCCATATAGCATTCTTTTGTCCAAATGACCTGATGGCACTTTCTTAACTTTTCTTGCTGTGACTCTAGCAATCTAGGGTCACACCACCTTCTCTCTCCTAGTCATGCTTTCAGTTGTAAGAGTGATATTGTCAATAGTACAGTGAGCAATTGGCACACGCTCTACTCTTTTCTTACATATATATATATGTGTGTGTGTGTGTGTGTGTCTATATTTCTCAACTGCGAACTTTGGTAACATAATTGTTAAGGTGTGAACTATTTGCAGTGCACTTAACAACTGATGGCTACACATGATTGTGTAGTGACATCATGGTTAAAACCCTTCTTTGCAACATGTGGCCCCTTTCAGTTTTATTTTCAAGGAAAGGGTTCAATGACTTTTTTCTTTTGGAAGAAGAAAGACTTGCATTTCCATCTTAGAAAATCGAGAACTGGTTTTTTGCCTTTTTTCTTTTTTTGTCTTCAGCTCCTCGTCCTACTGGTTACTAATTCACATGTCCAGTCACTTCAGATTCATGGTGCTAACCCTTTGCCTTGTTCAAGGCTCTGACTTGAATTATTCCATAATCCCTTCTGTGAAGGAGGTTTCTCTCCACGCTCATCTAGCGAGGAAGGAACCGACCCTCCTTTATGTGAACTTGGAGACAGAGGCCAAGGTGAAGCCTCGGTGCCCCTCCACACCAGTGAGCTGCAGAAGGGCTGCAGAGTCCTGTGAATCTTTGGCTGCCCTCCTGGCTCCCTCCGGAGTTGGCATTGTCTGCACGGAGGAGCCCAGCTCCTTACAATCGAATTGTTGAAGTCTCCTGAAGCCGGCTGAAGGATAAGACTGGCCGGAAAGGACAGCAGCAAGCAGTGTGCTCCAAAAGTGGGTGGCAGAAACACTCAGAAGAAGAAAACCTTTCCGTTTCTCTTGTTTTCTCTTTATCTTCTCTCCCTTCCTTTTCCTTTCCTTAGATGGTACAGAGCCTGTCCACCCCCCATGGTGGTTGTTTTTCTCCTCAGAGCCCCAGGACAGAGCTGTATGTCTTAGTTGTAGGTCCACCCATGGGGGTTCTTTGCCCGGAGTCCCACGGCAGTTTATTCACATCTCTTTCATTCAAATGATTTCAGTAGTGTAATTTATCTGTTTAGGCATATCTGTCTTCCTTGCAGACCCCCAACATTTCAAGACCTTTGGGCACATAGTAGATACTTAAGTACTTGAGTGAATCCGTGAAGATCTTTTGTTGAATACGATCTAAATAAATACAATACCTACTCAGCACACGCATGCAAGCACTTGAGAGAGAGTTTGGTGTCTGCTGAAGCAGGCTGTGGACCAGTTTAGGGGCTCAGTGCCAAAGTGACCCAATAGATTTAGACAAAATGAAGGAGATAATTAACTTCAATTTTACAATTCATGGAGAACAGGAGCAGGATGTCTAGGTGTGAATCAGGACTTGATCATTCTTGTTGCATCTTTGGAAAATCCAGTCCTTTTTCTTTCTATGGAAACGTGACTGGCCAAGAGAGTGAACAGAGGACTGGCTTTTAGAAAGGCAATTTTGTCACAGGAAGTCCTGGAGGAAAATATATGGAAGGAGAGCTGCTAGAAACATGGCAGAGACGTTTTGTGTAGAAACCCTAAAATTTGGGTTTACATGCTGTCTCAAAGAGTTGTAACCCAACTTTTCTCCACTACAGATTTGAGCAGCTTTTAAATATCTAGGTATGCGAAAGGATTAGAAAGGAAAATAGATCCAACTGAAAGGAATTTCGGATGGAACAATGAAATGATGCTGAAGTAAGCCAGCGCACTGAAAAGAGTTTCAGAAAGACCTGCAGTCTCTAAAGGCAGTGGGCAATGTATCCATCAGGTTTCAAGTAGAAAGGGAAATGGGAACAATCGTCTGTCATCTCATGTCCAGGAGATGACAAGCAACAGTCTCTCAGAGAAGAAAAAGATATCTTTCCAACCGGTCGAGCCAGCCACCTGGGCCAGGCCCCTTTCAAGTGGACGAGTTCCAGAGGAGAGAGCCCCGGGGCCTGCCGCCAAGTTTCCTGGGGCGTGTGCTGGGCCCCCTCAGAGGACCAAGCAGCCTGGCAGCCTGTGTGCCAGAGCTGAGATCTGGCGGCCTCCCACACCCGGTTCCCTGTCCTGCCCCGTCCTCCCGAGGGAGGCCGATGGTCCTGGCAGTGGCGAGTGGGGTGGGGCTGGCTGTGAAGCTTTCCTGGGATGCCCCGGGAGAGGGCGCCGGGGGATGGGCTGCCCCTGGCCAGGTCTGAGGCACTGACCCAGCTCAGGGCTGTCGGGGGCGGAGAGAGAAGCCCCTCCGCCTCTTCCCTGAAGCTTCTTATGGCTGGCCAAATCCTTCACAAGACAGGTTCGCTGGAGAAAATAATACCCAGCTTAAGAACACGTGTACAGGGGAGAAACCCGCGAAACTGAGTCTCTCAACACAATGGCAGAGGAGATTCTCCTCCTATCTCCAGCTGCAGACAAAGGAGGATGTTGGGGGTGCGGTTTGGGCATGTGAGACTGGAGAAGACAATTGTCATGGAGAGGGACATGTAGACGATTGGATTGTCTGAACCGGTTCCCCTGCAGTGGGGTCAGGCCCGGAAGGGACAGCACGGAGGTGACCTCGAAGGGGCCTCTCTGTGGTGTGGCTGGCCCCCGGGGGGGGGGGGGGCCGCGCCTGGGGATGGGGATGGAGGGGGGGAAGTGGGATGGCCTGTGAGTTGGCAGCAGTGGTGGATGCAGATACTCAGAGGTCAGGGATCTCTCACTCTTTCCCTGTCTGTCTGTCTGTCTGTCTGTCTGTCTCTCACTCTCTCTCTCTCTCTCTCTCTCTTTCTCTCTCGGGGACCTGAGGAGAAGAGGTGGGCGAGCCCTGCCCACCTCGCCTACCTGCCTTCCTCTCCCCTGGCCCCTTCTTTCTCCGGCTGCTTTGAGTGCCCTGTGGGCTTGGGTTCAACCCCTCAGGCCAAGGGCGCATGCGCCACCCGCCACCGCCGGGGCCTAGGGCGGGCCTCGGGGGTCCTCAGTGGAGGCCCCGCCCGCCCGCCCGCCAGGCCAGGCCAGTCCCAGCTGAAGAAGGAACGCCAACGCCCTGCTGGACTTGGCTTCAGCTGTTGTCTCCCTCCCATCCCCCACTTGCAATCAGCTGGCCGGCCGCTTCCCTTCTTTGGAAGCGGTGGTCTGGACCTGGTGGCCAAAGGCCGACTGGGGTGCCAGGTCGAGGCTCTGCCTCGGCCAGCTGCTTTTGCCCGGGCCTCATTTCTTCCTGGAAAGGCAAAACCACGGCCTCACCCCACGCCCGCACTTGTCGACTCCAGCCAGGTGGAGGAAAGGCTCTGTGGAATCAGAAGGGCCCAGACAGGCTTATGGCCAAGCAGTGAGTGAGGCCCCAGCAGGCCGCCGGCTTGGGGAGCCGCTGCCACACGGGCAGGCCCTTCCGGCGACGGGTCCCAGCATCATCTCTGGAGTCGGGAGGGCCCGGCCTTCCTAGTGCCCAGGCCACGGCTCTGAGGAGAAATCCGCGTTGGAGGGCACGCGTGAGGCCCTCGGCCTGAGGGCGCTGGTGCCACGCCGGGGGCGACTGGAAGGCTGGCTCGGCTCGCCTGCTTTGTCCAAAGGAGGCTGGCCAACCAGCCCGACCGGCCACCTGGGCCAGGCCCCTTTCAAGTGGACAAGATCCGGGGGAAAGGGCCCTGGGGCCTGCCGCCAAGTCTCCTGGGGCGTGTGCTGGGCCCCCTCAGAGGAGGGAGACACCTGGCAACCTGTGTGCCAGACCTTAGATCTGGCGGCCTGCCACACCCGGCTCCCTGCCCTGCCCACGCCTGCCTCCATCCACTCCACGGGGGACGATGGTGTTGGCAGTGCGAGCGGAGATAGTCGTTAGAGACTTCCCTTGGAGTTGTAGTCCAAGAGCATAACAGAAGAGCACTGAGCTTGGGCTCGGCCATTTATCCGCTTTGTAACCTGGCTGAGTTTTCTAGCCACTGTGCCCAGTCTCTTCATCTAGCAAATGGTGCAAAGAACAACATTGACTACGTCGGGATGTTTTCAGGGTCATGTGAGTTAAGATATGTTCCAGCACAGAGTTTACATTCAGGGTGCAGTCCTTGGCTCAGTAGAAGTGTTCGCTGCTGTTCTTATAATTATCATTATTTCACGTCCTTATCTTCCTCGTGAGTTCCCTGTCAAACCAACCACGATCCACGGTGTCAGCAGTTTGATTCCAGGTCCCTGCTTCAAGGCCTGCAGAGGGAACCTCGTGCTCATAACCTCCTGTTTTTCTCCCAGTCTCTGGAGGGATGCATTGACCTCTAGCTTGTCTGCACTGAGGCACGGAATGGGGTCCCACACCCAACCCCGCGTCTCCTCCTTTTCATATCTGATGCTTTGGGAAGACTGCTTACTGTTCACTCGGTGGACTATACTCCCTGACATGAGCAACGCACGGGAGAGAGGCGGTAGGAAACACTGATCCATGTAGGGCTCTGAGTTGACCATAACACAGAGTACAGTTGATCAAGGGCCGAGGTAGAGTTCCTTAAGGCAAAGATCTGCCGAGATGAGGGTGTTCTAATGTGACGCCGCCTGAAAATAAAGCAAACACATAAAAGCATATGTAGTGGTCAAAGGGAAAGCACGCCACTAAAAGAATTGATCCCATGAAATACACTATTCTATTTGTTTATGTATCAAATGACTGATAGGAAAGAGCCAGGCGTAGAGATAGTAGACTTGATCAATGTCATAGAGAATTCTTTTCACAGTTGTTCATGCCTTGTGTTTTACATCATTGATTAGGGGAGTATTTTCATCTTTTCCTTTCCTAGTGTCTCCATCTTTCTCAACTTTTCCAGGAGACATATTTACATTATCCTCTAAAACTTTAGGGAAATTTTAAAAAAGTTATGACACATTGGAAGTTGTTGATTTTGTATATGGGAGGAGCACTAGATTGCCAGTGAATTAGTGATCACTAGAGTTTTAGTTTGGTAAAAGATGGTAGTTGGAATTGATACCAGGATGTTTGTAACCCAGTTTTTACTTCATTATTTGATGTAGTTTTCCAAATGCCAGAGCCGGTCATTTTTAATGTAATAACTTGTCTCATTTTAGAATATGTGTTCTTGGAGAGGGTGATGCAGGTAAGTGGAAAATAACTTAATGTAGTGACTTGTTTTTCTCCAATGGATCTCTTATAAACCCAACAGCCATATAGCATTCTTTTGTCCAAATGACCTGATGGCACTTTCTTAACTTTTCTTGCTGTGACTCTAGCAATCTAGGGTCACACCACCTTCTCTCTCCTAGTCATGCTTTCAGTTGTAAGAGTGATATTGTCAATAGTACAGTGAGCAATTGGCACACGCTCTACTCTTTTCTTACATATATATATATGTGTGTGTGTGTGTGTGTGTGTCTATATTTCTCAACTGCGAACTTTGGTAACATAATTGTTAAGGTGTGAACTATTTGCAGTGCACTTAACAACTGATGGCTACACATGATTGTGTAGTGACATCATGGTTAAAACCCTTCTTTGCAACATGTGGCCCCTTTCAGTTTTATTTTCAAGGAAAGGGTTCAATGACTTTTTTCTTTTGGAAGAAGAAAGACTTGCATTTCCATCTTAGAAAATCGAGAACTGGTTTTTTGCCTTTTTTCTTTTTTTGTCTTCAGCTCCTCGTCCTACTGGTTACTAATTCACATGTCCAGTCACTTCAGATTCATGGTGCTAACCCTTTGCCTTGTTCAAGGCTCTGACTTGAATTATTCCATAATCCCTTCTGTGAAGGAGGTTTCTCTCCACGCTCATCTAGCGAGGAAGGAACCGACCCTCCTTTATGTGAACTTGGAGACAGAGGCCAAGGTGAAGCCTCGGTGCCCCTCCACACCAGTGAGCTGCAGAAGGGCTGCAGAGTCCTGTGAATCTTTGGCTGCCCTCCTGGCTCCCTCCGGAGTTGGCATTGTCTGCACGGAGGAGCCCAGCTCCTTACAATCGAATTGTTGAAGTCTCCTGAAGCCGGCTGAAGGATAAGACTGGCCGGAAAGGACAGCAGCAAGCAGTGTGCTCCAAAAGTGGGTGGCAGAAACACTCAGAAGAAGAAAACCTTTCCGTTTCTCTTGTTTTCTCTTTATCTTCTCTCCCTTCCTTTTCCTTTCCTTAGATGGTACAGAGCCTGTCCACCCCCCATGGTGGTTGTTTTTCTCCTCAGAGCCCCAGGACAGAGCTGTATGTCTTAGTTGTAGGTCCACCCATGGGGGTTCTTTGCCCGGAGTCCCACGGCAGTTTATTCACATCTCTTTCATTCAAATGATTTCAGTAGTGTAATTTATCTGTTTAGGCATATCTGTCTTCCTTGCAGACCCCCAACATTTCAAGACCTTTGGGCACATAGTAGATACTTAAGTACTTGAGTGAATCCGTGAAGATCTTTTGTTGAATACGATCTAAATAAATACAATACCTACTCAGCACACGCATGCAAGCACTTGAGAGAGAGTTTGGTGTCTGCTGAAGCAGGCTGTGGACCAGCTTAGGGGCTCAGTGCCAAAGTGACCCAATAGATTTAGACAAAATGAAGGAGATAATTAACTTCAATTTTACAATTCATGGAGAACAGGAGCAGGATGTCTAGGTGTGAATCAGGACTTGATCATTCTTGTTGCATCTTTGGAAAATCCAGTCCTTTTTCTTTCTATGGAAACGTGACTGGCCAAGAGAGTGAACAGAGGACTGGCTTTTAGAAAGGCAATTTTGTCACAGGAAGTCCTGGAGGAAAATATATGGAAGGAGAGCTGCTAGAAACATGGCAGAGACGTTTTGTGTAGAAACCCTAAAATTTGGGTTTACATGCTGTCTCAAAGAGTTGTAACCCAACTTTTCTCCACTACAGATTTGAGCAGCTTTTAAATATCTAGGTATGCGAAAGGATTAGAAAGGAAAATAGATCCAACTGAAAGGAATTTCGGATGGAACAATGAAATGATGCTGAAGTAAGCCAGCGCACTGAAAAGAGTTTCAGAAAGACCTGCAGTCTCTAAAGGCAGTGGGCAATGTATCCATCAGGTTTCAAGTAGAAAGGGAAATGGGAACAATCGTCTGTCATCTCATGTCCAGGAGATGACAAGCAACAGTCTCTCAGAGAAGAAAAAGATATCTTTCCAACCGGTCGAGCCAGCCACCTGGGCCAGGCCCCTTTCAAGTGGACGAGTTCCAGAGGAGAGAGCCCCGGGGCCTGCCGCCAAGTTTCCTGGGGCGTGTGCTGGGCCCCCTCAGAGGACCAAGCAGCCTGGCAGCCTGTGTGCCAGAGCTGAGATCTGGCGGCCTCCCACACCCGGTTCCCTGTCCTGCCCCGTCCTCCCGAGGGAGGCCGATGGTCCTGGCAGTGGCGAGTGGGGTGGGGCTGGCTGTGAAGCTTTCCTGGGATGCCCCGGGAGAGGGCGCCGGGGGATGGGCTGCCCCTGGCCAGGTCTGAGGCACTGACCCAGCTCAGGGCTGTCGGGGGCGGAGAGAGAAGCCCCTCCGCCTCTTCCCTGAAGCTTCTTATGGCTGGCCAAATCCTTCACAAGACAGGTTCGCTGGAGAAAATAATACCCAGCTTAAGAACACGTGTACAGGGGAGAAACCCGCGAAACTGAGTCTCTCAACACAATGGCAGAGGAGATTCTCCTCCTATCTCCAGCTGCAGACAAAGGAGGATGTTGGGGGTGCGGTTTGGGCATGTGAGACTGGAGAAGACAATTGTCATGGAGAGGGACATGTAGACGATTGGATTGTCTGAACCGGTTCCCCTGCAGTGGGGTCAGGCCCGGAAGGGACAGCACGGAGGTGACCTCGAAGGGGCCTCTCTGTGGTGTGGCTGGCCCCCAGGGGGGGGGGCCCGCGCCTGGGGATGGGGATGGAGGGGGGGAAGTGGGATGGCCTGTGAGTTGGCAGCAGTGGTGGATGCAGATACTCAGAGGTCAGGGATCTCTCACTCTTTCCCTGTCTGTCTGTCTGTCTGTCTGTCTCTCACTCTCTCTCTCTCTCTCTCTCTCTTTCTCTCTCGGGGACCTGAGGAGAAGAGGTGGGCGAGCCCTGCCCACCTCGCCTACCTGCCTTCCTCTCCCCTGGCCCCTTCTTTCTCCGGCTGCTTTGAGTGCCCTGTGGGCTTGGGTTCAACCCCTCAGGCCAAGGGCGCATGCGCCACCCGCCACCGCCGGGGCCTAGGGCGGGCCTCGGGGGTCCTCAGTGGAGGCCCCGCCCGCCCGCCCGCCAGGCCAGGCCAGTCCCAGCTGAAGAAGGAACGCCAACGCCCTGCTGGACTTGGCTTCAGCTGTTGTCTCCCTCCCATCCCCCACTTGCAATCAGCTGGCCGGCCGCTTCCCTTCTTTGGAAGCGGTGGTCTGGACCTGGTGGCCAAAGGCCGACTGGGGTGCCAGGTCGAGGCTCTGCCTCGGCCAGCTGCTTTTGCCCGGGCCTCATTTCTTCCTGGAAAGGCAAAACCACGGCCTCACCCCACGCCCGCACTTGTCGACTCCAGCCAGGTGGAGGAAAGGCTCTGTGGAATCAGAAGGGCCCAGACAGGCTTATGGCCAAGCAGTGAGTGAGGCCCCAGCAGGCCGCCGGCTTGGGGAGCCGCTGCCACACGGGCAGGCCCTTCCGGCGACGGGTCCCAGCATCATCTCTGGAGTCGGGAGGGCCCGGCCTTCCTAGTGCCCAGGCCACGGCTCTGAGGAGAAATCCGCGTTGGAGGGCACGCGTGAGGCCCTCGGCCTGAGGGCGCTGGTGCCACGCCGGGGGCGACTGGAAGGCTGGCTCGGCTCGCCTGCTTTGTCCAAAGGAGGCTGGCCAACCAGCCCGACCGGCCACCTGGGCCAGGCCCCTTTCAAGTGGACAAGATCCGGGGGAAAGGGCCCTGGGGCCTGCCGCCAAGTCTCCTGGGGCGTGTGCTGGGCCCCCTCAGAGGAGGGAGACACCTGGCAACCTGTGTGCCAGACCTTAGATCTGGCGGCCTGCCACACCCGGCTCCCTGCCCTGCCCACGCCTGCCTCCATCCACTCCACGGGGGACGATGGTGTTGGCAGTGCGAGCGGAGATAGTCGTTAGAGACTTCCCTTGGAGTTGTAGTCCAAGAGCATAACAGAAGAGCACTGAGCTTGGGCTCGGCCATTTATCCGCTTTGTAACCTGGCTGAGTTTTCTAGCCACTGTGCCCAGTCTCTTCATCTAGCAAATGGTGCAAAGAACAACATTGACTACGTCGGGATGCTTTCAGGGTCATGTGAGTTAAGATATGTTCCAGCACAGAGTTTACATTCAGGGTGCAGTCCTTGGCTCAGTAGAAGTGTTCGCTGCTGTTCTTATAATTATCATTATTTCACGTCCTTATCTTCCTCGTGAGTTCCCTGTCAAACCAACCACGATCCACGGTGTCAGCAGTTTGATTCCAGGTCCCTGCTTCAAGGCCTGCAGAGGGAACCTCGTGCTCATAACCTCCTGTTTTTCTCCCAGTCTCTGGAGGGATGCATTGACCTCTAGCTTGTCTGCACTGAGGCACGGAATGGGGTCCCACACCCAACCCCGCGTCTCCTCCTTTTCATATCTGATGCTTTGGGAAGACTGCTTACTGTTCACTCGGTGGACTATACTCCCTGACATGAGCAACGCACGGGAGAGAGGCGGTAGGAAACACTGATCCATGTAGGGCTCTGAGTTGACCATAACACAGAGTACAGTTGATCAAGGGCCGAGGTAGAGTTCCTTAAGGCAAAGATCTGCCGAGATGAGGGTGTTCTAATGTGACGCCGCCTGAAAATAAAGCAAACACATAAAAGCATATGTAGTGGTCAAAGGGAAAGCACGCCACTAAAAGAATTGATCCCATGAAATACACTATTCTATTTGTTTATGTATCAAATGACTGATAGGAAAGAGCCAGGCGTAGAGATAGTAGACTTGATCAATGTCATAGAGAATTCTTTTCACAGTTGTTCATGCCTTGTGTTTTACATCATTGATTAGGGGAGTATTTTCATCTTTTCCTTTCCTAGTGTCTCCATCTTTCTCAACTTTTCCAGGAGACATATTTACATTATCCTCTAAAACTTTAGGGAAATTTTAAAAAAGTTATGACACATTGGAAGTTGTTGATTTTGTATATGGGAGGAGCACTAGATTGCCAGTGAATTAGTGATCACTAGAGTTTTAGTTTGGTAAAAGATGGTAGTTGGAATTGATACCAGGATGTTTGTAACCCAGTTTTTACTTCATTATTTGATGTAGTTTTCCAAATGCCAGAGCCGGTCATTTTTAATGTAATAACTTGTCTCATTTTAGAATATGTGTTCTTGGAGAGGGTGATGCAGGTAAGTGGAAAATAACTTAATGTAGTGACTTGTTTTTCTCCAATGGATCTCTTATAAACCCAACAGCCATATAGCATTCTTTTGTCCAAATGACCTGATGGCACTTTCTTAACTTTTCTTGCTGTGACTCTAGCAATCTAGGGTCACACCACCTTCTCTCTCCTAGTCATGCTTTCAGTTGTAAGAGTGATATTGTCAATAGTACAGTGAGCAATTGGCACACGCTCTACTCTTTTCTTACATATATATATATGTGTGTGTGTGTGTGTGTGTGTCTATATTTCTCAACTGCGAACTTTGGTAACATAATTGTTAAGGTGTGAACTATTTGCAGTGCACTTAACAACTGATGGCTACACATGATTGTGTAGTGACATCATGGTTAAAACCCTTCTTTGCAACATGTGGCCCCTTTCAGTTTTATTTTCAAGGAAAGGGTTCAATGACTTTTTTCTTTTGGAAGAAGAAAGACTTGCATTTCCATCTTAGAAAATCGAGAACTGGTTTTTTGCCTTTTTTCTTTTTTTGTCTTCAGCTCCTCGTCCTACTGGTTACTAATTCACATGTCCAGTCACTTCAGATTCATGGTGCTAACCCTTTGCCTTGTTCAAGGCTCTGACTTGAATTATTCCATAATCCCTTCTGTGAAGGAGGTTTCTCTCCACGCTCATCTAGCGAGGAAGGAACCGACCCTCCTTTATGTGAACTTGGAGACAGAGGCCAAGGTGAAGCCTCGGTGCCCCTCCACACCAGTGAGCTGCAGAAGGGCTGCAGAGTCCTGTGAATCTTTGGCTGCCCTCCTGGCTCCCTCCGGAGTTGGCATTGTCTGCACGGAGGAGCCCAGCTCCTTACAATCGAATTGTTGAAGTCTCCTGAAGCCGGCTGAAGGATAAGACTGGCCGGAAAGGACAGCAGCAAGCAGTGTGCTCCAAAAGTGGGTGGCAGAAACACTCAGAAGAAGAAAACCTTTCCGTTTCTCTTGTTTTCTCTTTATCTTCTCTCCCTTCCTTTTCCTTTCCTTAGATGGTACAGAGCCTGTCCACCCCCCATGGTGGTTGTTTTTCTCCTCAGAGCCCCAGGACAGAGCTGTATGTCTTAGTTGTAGGTCCACCCATGGGGGTTCTTTGCCCGGAGTCCCACGGCAGTTTATTCACATCTCTTTCATTCAAATGATTTCAGTAGTGTAATTTATCTGTTTAGGCATATCTGTCTTCCTTGCAGACCCCCAACATTTCAAGACCTTTGGGCACATAGTAGATACTTAAGTACTTGAGTGAATCCGTGAAGATCTTTTGTTGAATACGATCTAAATAAATACAATACCTACTCAGCACACGCATGCAAGCACTTGAGAGAGAGTTTGGTGTCTGCTGAAGCAGGCTGTGGACCAGCTTAGGGGCTCAGTGCCAAAGTGACCCAATAGATTTAGACAAAATGAAGGAGATAATTAACTTCAATTTTACAATTCATGGAGAACAGGAGCAGGATGTCTAGGTGTGAATCAGGACTTGATCATTCTTGTTGCATCTTTGGAAAATCCAGTCCTTTTTCTTTCTATGGAAACGTGACTGGCCAAGAGAGTGAACAGAGGACTGGCTTTTAGAAAGGCAATTTTGTCACAGGAAGTCCTGGAGGAAAATATATGGAAGGAGAGCTGCTAGAAACATGGCAGAGACGTTTTGTGTAGAAACCCTAAAATTTGGGTTTACATGCTGTCTCAAAGAGTTGTAACCCAACTTTTCTCCACTACAGATTTGAGCAGCTTTTAAATATCTAGGTATGCGAAAGGATTAGAAAGGAAAATAGATCCAACTGAAAGGAATTTCGGATGGAACAATGAAATGATGCTGAAGTAAGCCAGCGCACTGAAAAGAGTTTCAGAAAGACCTGCAGTCTCTAAAGGCAGTGGGCAATGTATCCATCAGGTTTCAAGTAGAAAGGGAAATGGGAACAATCGTCTGTCATCTCATGTCCAGGAGATGACAAGCAACAGTCTCTCAGAGAAGAAAAAGATATCTTTCCAACCGGTCGAGCCAGCCACCTGGGCCAGGCCCCTTTCAAGTGGACGAGTTCCAGAGGAGAGAGCCCCGGGGCCTGCCGCCAAGTTTCCTGGGGCGTGTGCTGGGCCCCCTCAGAGGACCAAGCAGCCTGGCAGCCTGTGTGCCAGAGCTGAGATCTGGCGGCCTCCCACACCCGGTTCCCTGTCCTGCCCCGTCCTCCCGAGGGAGGCCGATGGTCCTGGCAGTGGCGAGTGGGGTGGGGCTGGCTGTGAAGCTTTCCTGGGATGCCCCGGGAGAGGGCGCCGGGGGATGGGCTGCCCCTGGCCAGGTCTGAGGCACTGACCCAGCTCAGGGCTGTCGGGGGCGGAGAGAGAAGCCCCTCCGCCTCTTCCCTGAAGCTTCTTATGGCTGGCCAAATCCTTCACAAGACAGGTTCGCTGGAGAAAATAATACCCAGCTTAAGAACACGTGTACAGGGGAGAAACCCGCGAAACTGAGTCTCTCAACACAATGGCAGAGGAGATTCTCCTCCTATCTCCAGCTGCAGACAAAGGAGGATGTTGGGGGTGCGGTTTGGGCATGTGAGACTGGAGAAGACAATTGTCATGGAGAGGGACATGTAGACGATTGGATTGTCTGAACCGGTTCCCCTGCAGTGGGGTCAGGCCCGGAAGGGACAGCACGGAGGTGACCTCGAAGGGGCCTCTCTGTGGTGTGGCTGGCCCCCAGGGGGGGGGGCCCGCGCCTGGGGATGGGGATGGAGGGGGGGAAGTGGGATGGCCTGTGAGTTGGCAGCAGTGGTGGATGCAGATACTCAGAGGTCAGGGATCTCTCACTCTTTCCCTGTCTGTCTGTCTGTCTGTCTGTCTCTCACTCTCTCTCTCTCTCTCTCTCTCTTTCTCTCTCGGGGACCTGAGGAGAAGAGGTGGGCGAGCCCTGCCCACCTCGCCTACCTGCCTTCCTCTCCCCTGGCCCCTTCTTTCTCCGGCTGCTTTGAGTGCCCTGTGGGCTTGGGTTCAACCCCTCAGGCCAAGGGCGCATGCGCCACCCGCCACCGCCGGGGCCTAGGGCGGGCCTCGGGGGTCCTCAGTGGAGGCCCCGCCCGCCCGCCCGCCAGGCCAGGCCAGTCCCAGCTGAAGAAGGAACGCCAACGCCCTGCTGGACTTGGCTTCAGCTGTTGTCTCCCTCCCATCCCCCACTTGCAATCAGCTGGCCGGCCGCTTCCCTTCTTTGGAAGCGGTGGTCTGGACCTGGTGGCCAAAGGCCGACTGGGGTGCCAGGTCGAGGCTCTGCCTCGGCCAGCTGCTTTTGCCCGGGCCTCATTTCTTCCTGGAAAGGCAAAACCACGGCCTCACCCCACGCCCGCACTTGTCGACTCCAGCCAGGTGGAGGAAAGGCTCTGTGGAATCAGAAGGGCCCAGACAGGCTTATGGCCAAGCAGTGAGTGAGGCCCCAGCAGGCCGCCGGCTTGGGGAGCCGCTGCCACACGGGCAGGCCCTTCCGGCGACGGGTCCCAGCATCATCTCTGGAGTCGGGAGGGCCCGGCCTTCCTAGTGCCCAGGCCACGGCTCTGAGGAGAAATCCGCGTTGGAGGGCACGCGTGAGGCCCTCGGCCTGAGGGCGCTGGTGCCACGCCGGGGGCGACTGGAAGGCTGGCTCGGCTCGCCTGCTTTGTCCAAAGGAGGCTGGCCAACCAGCCCGACCGGCCACCTGGGCCAGGCCCCTTTCAAGTGGACAAGATCCGGGGGAAAGGGCCCTGGGGCCTGCCGCCAAGTCTCCTGGGGCGTGTGCTGGGCCCCCTCAGAGGAGGGAGACACCTGGCAACCTGTGTGCCAGACCTTAGATCTGGCGGCCTGCCACACCCGGCTCCCTGCCCTGCCCACGCCTGCCTCCATCCACTCCACGGGGGACGATGGTGTTGGCAGTGCGAGCGGAGATAGTCGTTAGAGACTTCCCTTGGAGTTGTAGTCCAAGAGCATAACAGAAGAGCACTGAGCTTGGGCTCGGCCATTTATCCGCTTTGTAACCTGGCTGAGTTTTCTAGCCACTGTGCCCAGTCTCTTCATCTAGCAAATGGTGCAAAGAACAACATTGACTACGTCGGGATGCTTTCAGGGTCATGTGAGTTAAGATATGTTCCAGCACAGAGTTTACATTCAGGGTGCAGTCCTTGGCTCAGTAGAAGTGTTCGCTGCTGTTCTTATAATTATCATTATTTCACGTCCTTATCTTCCTCGTGAGTTCCCTGTCAAACCAACCACGATCCACGGTGTCAGCAGTTTGATTCCAGGTCCCTGCTTCAAGGCCTGCAGAGGGAACCTCGTGCTCATAACCTCCTGTTTTTCTCCCAGTCTCTGGAGGGATGCATTGACCTCTAGCTTGTCTGCACTGAGGCACGGAATGGGGTCCCACACCCAACCCCGCGTCTCCTCCTTTTCATATCTGATGCTTTGGGAAGACTGCTTACTGTTCACTCGGTGGACTATACTCCCTGACATGAGCAACGCACGGGAGAGAGGCGGTAGGAAACACTGATCCATGTAGGGCTCTGAGTTGACCATAACACAGAGTACAGTTGATCAAGGGCCGAGGTAGAGTTCCTTAAGGCAAAGATCTGCCGAGATGAGGGTGTTCTAATGTGACGCCGCCTGAAAATAAAGCAAACACATAAAAGCATATGTAGTGGTCAAAGGGAAAGCACGCCACTAAAAGAATTGATCCCATGAAATACACTATTCTATTTGTTTATGTATCAAATGACTGATAGGAAAGAGCCAGGCGTAGAGATAGTAGACTTGATCAATGTCATAGAGAATTCTTTTCACAGTTGTTCATGCCTTGTGTTTTACATCATTGATTAGGGGAGTATTTTCATCTTTTCCTTTCCTAGTGTCTCCATCTTTCTCAACTTTTCCAGGAGACATATTTACATTATCCTCTAAAACTTTAGGGAAATTTTAAAAAAGTTATGACACATTGGAAGTTGTTGATTTTGTATATGGGAGGAGCACTAGATTGCCAGTGAATTAGTGATCACTAGAGTTTTAGTTTGGTAAAAGATGGTAGTTGGAATTGATACCAGGATGTTTGTAACCCAGTTTTTACTTCATTATTTGATGTAGTTTTCCAAATGCCAGAGCCGGTCATTTTTAATGTAATAACTTGTCTCATTTTAGAATATGTGTTCTTGGAGAGGGTGATGCAGGTAAGTGGAAAATAACTTAATGTAGTGACTTGTTTTTCTCCAATGGATCTCTTATAAACCCAACAGCCATATAGCATTCTTTTGTCCAAATGACCTGATGGCACTTTCTTAACTTTTCTTGCTGTGACTCTAGCAATCTAGGGTCACACCACCTTCTCTCTCCTAGTCATGCTTTCAGTTGTAAGAGTGATATTGTCAATAGTACAGTGAGCAATTGGCACACGCTCTACTCTTTTCTTACATATATATATATGTGTGTGTGTGTGTGTGTGTGTCTATATTTCTCAACTGCGAACTTTGGTAACATAATTGTTAAGGTGTGAACTATTTGCAGTGCACTTAACAACTGATGGCTACACATGATTGTGTAGTGACATCATGGTTAAAACCCTTCTTTGCAACATGTGGCCCCTTTCAGTTTTATTTTCAAGGAAAGGGTTCAATGACTTTTTTCTTTTGGAAGAAGAAAGACTTGCATTTCCATCTTAGAAAATCGAGAACTGGTTTTTTGCCTTTTTTCTTTTTTTGTCTTCAGCTCCTCGTCCTACTGGTTACTAATTCACATGTCCAGTCACTTCAGATTCATGGTGCTAACCCTTTGCCTTGTTCAAGGCTCTGACTTGAATTATTCCATAATCCCTTCTGTGAAGGAGGTTTCTCTCCACGCTCATCTAGCGAGGAAGGAACCGACCCTCCTTTATGTGAACTTGGAGACAGAGGCCAAGGTGAAGCCTCGGTGCCCCTCCACACCAGTGAGCTGCAGAAGGGCTGCAGAGTCCTGTGAATCTTTGGCTGCCCTCCTGGCTCCCTCCGGAGTTGGCATTGTCTGCACGGAGGAGCCCAGCTCCTTACAATCGAATTGTTGAAGTCTCCTGAAGCCGGCTGAAGGATAAGACTGGCCGGAAAGGACAGCAGCAAGCAGTGTGCTCCAAAAGTGGGTGGCAGAAACACTCAGAAGAAGAAAACCTTTCCGTTTCTCTTGTTTTCTCTTTATCTTCTCTCCCTTCCTTTTCCTTTCCTTAGATGGTACAGAGCCTGTCCACCCCCCATGGTGGTTGTTTTTCTCCTCAGAGCCCCAGGACAGAGCTGTATGTCTTAGTTGTAGGTCCACCCATGGGGGTTCTTTGCCCGGAGTCCCACGGCAGTTTATTCACATCTCTTTCATTCAAATGATTTCAGTAGTGTAATTTATCTGTTTAGGCATATCTGTCTTCCTTGCAGACCCCCAACATTTCAAGACCTTTGGGCACATAGTAGATACTTAAGTACTTGAGTGAATCCGTGAAGATCTTTTGTTGAATACGATCTAAATAAATACAATACCTACTCAGCACACGCATGCAAGCACTTGAGAGAGAGTTTGGTGTCTGCTGAAGCAGGCTGTGGACCAGCTTAGGGGCTCAGTGCCAAAGTGACCCAATAGATTTAGACAAAATGAAGGAGATAATTAACTTCAATTTTACAATTCATGGAGAACAGGAGCAGGATGTCTAGGTGTGAATCAGGACTTGATCATTCTTGTTGCATCTTTGGAAAATCCAGTCCTTTTTCTTTCTATGGAAACGTGACTGGCCAAGAGAGTGAACAGAGGACTGGCTTTTAGAAAGGCAATTTTGTCACAGGAAGTCCTGGAGGAAAATATATGGAAGGAGAGCTGCTAGAAACATGGCAGAGACGTTTTGTGTAGAAACCCTAAAATTTGGGTTTACATGCTGTCTCAAAGAGTTGTAACCCAACTTTTCTCCACTACAGATTTGAGCAGCTTTTAAATATCTAGGTATGCGAAAGGATTAGAAAGGAAAATAGATCCAACTGAAAGGAATTTCGGATGGAACAATGAAATGATGCTGAAGTAAGCCAGCGCACTGAAAAGAGTTTCAGAAAGACCTGCAGTCTCTAAAGGCAGTGGGCAATGTATCCATCAGGTTTCAAGTAGAAAGGGAAATGGGAACAATCGTCTGTCATCTCATGTCCAGGAGATGACAAGTGTCGGGGGAAGAGGGAGGATCTCCCTCTGCCCTTTCCCTTAAGGTTCTTCTGGCTGGCCAAATAATCAACAAGACAGGTTAGCAGGAGAAAATAATACCAAGTTTAATAACATGTATACATGGGAGAAAGCAGGGACACTGCGTTTCTCAACACAATAGCAGAAATTCTCGTCTTAAATATCATTTTCAGCCAATAACAAAGGAGGATTTTGGGGGTGGGGGAGTCAGTTACAGGAGATTACCACTAAAGCACTGTAAACAAGGGTAAGGTTATTATGCAGATTTAAGACCTCACCTTCCACATTGATAAGTTTCTAGAAATGAGGTCATCCCCCCTCTTCCCAAGACAGAGAGGGAGATACCTTTACAAATGGAGATTTCCCTTATAAATGTAAATGATTGTCTGGCAACTCCTTGCAGGGCCATCCAAAGAATGTGGCCAGAGACAGAATTTCTGATAAGATGGGCTTGTTGGTGCCTTTCCTATTGTAACATCTATTTTACATTATATTACAGCCATCAGATGGAAGATCTGTTCCAGGAAGGAGCCACCATGTCAAATTCTTTAGGCAGTTAGTGGGGGAGGTCAAATGTCCTTCAGAGAAAACAATCAAGGTAAAGAGATATATTTCAGGGTGGCCAAATTTTGATCTCCCACAGTCCCGCCTTTGAAACTAAAAGTTTCACAGTCCTTTTGAAACTTAAAGAAGTTTCATAGTCCAGAAGCTGAGTTGGTAGATTGTTTTATCTCACTGAACACATTTCTTAGTCCTGATAATAGATCAGTTCAATTAAGTTCCTTTTGGAAGGTAGGTGGTGATGCAGGTGGGCTCTCAAGGTCACGCCTATATTGTGGAAGCAAGCAATCAAGTATTTAATAGAAGCATTTCTATAAAAGAAAAACAAGGTTAATGGTTGGAGCAAGTTGTAAAGCAGTTTTTGAGTTCAGAGGACAGCCAGTGAAGAAGAATTTTAGATGTCAGCGTCAAAGCATCTTTTGCAGTTTAAAATGTCTCGGATGGTGTCGTCAGGTCATCTCAAGTTTATATCAAGTCTATCAGCTTCAGTTTGTAAGGCTTCAGGAAAAAGGGCAGGTTCAGTTTTCAGTGATTTCAAATGAAAATGATGGAAAAAAAATCAAAAACGTTAGTTTGGACATCTGTAGCCAGATATTTCAGGAGACTAGAAGAAATCAGGATCCAGTCCAGTCAACAGATATAAAACAAAAACCTCAAAAGACAACAAAACTAGGATCTAATATCCGCAAACTTATACTTAAATAGTTTTTACTGAAATATAATTTTTCTCTCTAATATCACCCTCATTTTTATTAAGATAGCCAAATTAAAACTAACTAGTTTGCAAAATAAGTCTAGATCCAATAGAGTTGGCCCAATTATTTACATAAGTACAGCAAGAATAGCAGTTGATCACATAGGCTCTTTTAAATCTGCTTTGTTGGAACTTTTTATAAGGAATCTCAGATTGAACTTTAAAGGTCTCTCGAGGCCAGGAAAGCCAAGCCAAGGATTTTATCATCAGACGTTGCCTGCAATACCTACAGATTTGGGTGAATTCCTCTCTTCCGAGGTTCCCCCAAAATATTTCGAGGTTCCTTGTACCTGCCAGATAAGTGACATTCCTTACTTATCTTGGTAAGTGCTGCTTGGAACATAAAGGTACCAGGCCAATATTTCCACGTGGCTTTATTCCATAAAGTCCAATCTTCATTTCTCAAAAGCTGTATGGTTATATTGCAAACATGATGTTCCAGTCACAACCTTGGTAACAGACCCAGTGTTTTCAATTGTGTCCTGTTATAAGGAGAACAGATTCTTATTGAACTTATGCAAATAACTATATTGCCATGAAAACAACAATATTCACTCACTAAGAGTTTCCAAATCCTGGAGGGATCAGATAGAGAGAAAAAGATAAATATTTTAATTTTACTTATAAAAAAAATATCATTTACCAAATTGCTGTAAGTCATAGCTATCTCGGGAGAAAAGAGAAAAAGTTTTTTTTAAATCTGAAAAAACAAAACATTAAAAATTCAGCAATACTTCAAATGAAAAATCATAAAAATTATAAGCATCCTTATCAGTTTATTCAGTCCTGTGTAATCCATTCTTGATACCACTCTTTTTGTTAGTGGCTTTATGAAGTCATCAGTTTCTCCATCGGATTTCTGTAATATTTTACCAAGTTCAGTTTTATGATCAGAAAGTTTGTCAGAAACCTGTACTCCAGTGTAAATGTCAGAGTCCTTTCCATGAATTTTTCTGAAGTCGAAACATTTTGCAAAAGCATTAGAGCAAAGAAATAAGTCTGTAAACAATAAGACCTCAAAATGGCAATTGACAAGGAAATTTGGTTAATTTTGTGACATACAACACTTTAAAATAATAATAACCAGAATTATGACTGATAACCAGGACAGATCAGAATTTCAGTAATGTTATACAATTTTAAAACACCTATATCAATAACATTTGTCCACATAATAGCACCTAAGCAGGCTTATCATCACTTGTTTGACAATGCTTTCCATGTAATTGAACATATTGAATAAGGCTAATAAGTCTAGTATCTTTCCCCTTATAGGAAGAGAGCAAATTTCTTTGAGAAGTTCCAGGGCCCTTTGAAAATTCTCAAAGAAATAAAAGTTAAAAAAAAAGACTTTAAGATATGAATTTTGGGGGAGCTTGTCAAAAATATAAACAGTCAAAGCAAACATAGCATTAACAGTCCAAAAAGCCTTAATAGAGAGACCTCAGTCTTTTGAACGTAGGAAATTATTTTAACAGTTTTTTTTTTTCTGTCTTTTAGGTAGACTTACTCAAAGGTAAAGAAAAATCTTTTGTAACCTCTTTATCAAGTTTAAGCAAATTATTTTTTTAAGAGACAGAAGACCAAATTTTAATTTTGCACCAGCTTATTTCTGCTATTAAAACTCATTTACTTAATTAAATTCATTTTAATCTTAGCCAACTTGACCATGCATAAAACTCCTTTTCCAGAATTCCTCTTCCACAAACCTTCTATAACTTTTTTTTTACATTCAGAATTTGTCCCATGTCTTTCTTTTCCCTCCTAGTACTTGAGGACAACTTTATCTTTCTTAATCGACCAAACAAAACATTTTCATTCTTTGTACCTTTATACATCTTACTTTCCTTGCACACAGACATATTTTTCTTAATTTTTAGTAGCTTCAATCACATATACTAATTAGGAATTTTACCCCTTAGAAACCTTAATTTGTAAGTAAAAACTAAGTAAACAATTGTAAACTTTCTTTTACATTAGTATCTTGTGGCTTGGAAAATTTATAAACACTTCATAACTTTTAGAAATATGTTACTTTATAGTATAATCTTTTAATAAAACACATGTTTACCAATAGACCCAAAACACCTTTTAGTTTTCCTGTAATGAAAAGCCAAAAGTAGACAAATGTACATTTAGCAATCAATGTCTAATATCTTATCTTATTTGGAAATGATGATACTCAGAGAATTTTTGTCATAAAACTTAGCAAAACTCTCAAGTTTTAAGTCACCAAAGAGTTTGGAAGCTGTAACCAACATAACACATAATTATTGCTTAAAGTTCATCCAACATTCATCTTTATCACAACTATTTACTTGTTCCCAATAATTATTTAGATTGCCTATAAGACTTTATAAGACTTCAGATAAAATTAGCCATCGTTTAAATTATTATTTTTGTTAACCAGTTCTGTAATAGAAATAACATCAGTTTTTTTTTTACAAAATTTCATGTAAATTTCGTCACCTCTTATACCTTTAAACATAATTATCATTAAGATTTTTATCAATAGGTCTTGGTCTTCTAACTTTGGACAAGAGAAGCATTTCCAGTCAGACATTTTAAAACATACTCAGGCAAAGTTGATGTAACCTCTTTGTATAAAATTAGCTCAAACATTCCAACCTTTATAATCTTATCAACACTTACACTTTTACATGTTTTCAATTTAATTGTAACCTGAGTCAAGGTCTTAAGACTAGTCAAATTTTTTCCTTCCTTTTTCTGGCCTTAATTCTTAGGTACCAATTAAGCAATTATGTGAGAGCTCTCAAAACATTTTTTTTTTCCCCCAATTTAGAAGTTTTTCCAATTCAAAGGATCCGTCGTCTGGCCATTGACGAGTAGGATCTTCATTTGTATATTTATTCCAATAGTGACTCGAACCAATAAGCCTTTTTAAGGAAAGACCCGGAGGTAACTTTCCACGCTTAGAATAAATCTACCATGGACGCAAGAGGCGTCCCTGGTGAGGGCGCAGATGATGTAGCCCCCATGATCCACAGAATTCACTCCCAAAGATATTCAGAGACAGTAAAGACCTTCGTTGCACAGGCGGTAAGGATAAAAGGGTGTCTCCGGTCTCCCACAATAGTGTGGGACGCCTCCAGTCACAGACCCGCTAATCTGTGACACCGGGCGGGCGATACTGGAATGGGATTTTTTCAGCACTAACAAGCAACGAAGGTTAAGACGACAAAAGCCCTTATGGACTGGGCCCTTTATGACAAACTCCCCTGAGAACTTGGCACAGCCGGACAAAGAGACAGTTCGGAACCCCAGTCTACTCGACTGGCCACCAAGGTGCACCCCGGTAAATGCACCTTCCGTATGGTGGAGACCAAGGAGAATATTCTCACTGGTCACAAAGCCAAGTTTTCTCAGGACACAGAACAAGACAGAAGGAAAAACCTCATCCGTTTTTTTTTTTTTTTTTTTTTCTGTGCACAATGACAGCTTTAGTCACGCCTTAGGTCTCTTGGAGCCAGAATAATACCTAGAGGGGGAGGTGCCGCGGGTTTGGGGACTGTGTGCTTTTACAGAGTACCTCGTCGTTGCATGGACATTTTCTTGCAGTTGGCGGGGGACCTGTGTCATCTACCCCGTTCCGTGACCCAACTTATCCTGACACGGGAGTCTTCTGAAAGTGGCGAGCGCCCTAATGGCTCTTAACTGCTCGACCCGCGCCCACTTAAATTTATGGCCTTTTTGGCTTCCAAGATGCCCTTGGCAATGACATTCACTTCATGTGCATAATAACCCACAGCAAAGTTTGTAGACGCCAGTCTGGTGAGACCCGCAAACTCACCAGTCTGTGGGGCCGGCCGGGACAGCAGGCTTATAGGGCCTATGCCTGCGTCCTACCCTATGGTATTTCCTTCTTACGACAAAAGACACAGACAAAAGAGAAAAACAGAGACTATCTCTGGGAGGAAAAGGGATCAAGATCAAAAACCAAGAGTACTCTACCAAATTTAAACCAAGAGTCACTAAAAGCCCAAGAAACTAGTTTCCCAAATATTTTCTCCTGCCAATCTAAATTTAGAAAGAGAAAAAATTCTCACCACTTCCTTCCGCCGGACTCCGCAGATAGAGATTCCGGGATGCTGACGTGGTAAGAAGTCTTACCTTTTGCCGGCTTTCGTCAGGCGTTCCCGTATCTCATCATCTGCAGTAGTCCAGGGAGAAGGCAGGTCTTCCAACCAGAGAAGGCAACTTACCAGCCAGTGCTTCTCCTGGCTGGCTCGCCAAAACTGTCGGGGGAAGAGGGCTAATCTCCCTCTGCCCTTTCCCTTAAGGTTCTTCTGGCTGGCCAAATAATCAACAAGACAGGTTAGCAGGAGAAAATAATACCAAGTTTAATAACATGTATACATGGGAGAAAGCAGGGACACTGCGTTTCTCAACACAATAGCAGAAATTCTCGTCTTAAATATCATTTTCAGCCAATAACAAAGGAGGATTTTGGGGGTGGGGGAGTCAGTTACAGGAGATTACCACTAAAGCACTGTAAACAAGGGTAAGGTTATTATGCAGATTTAAGACCTCACCTTCCACATTGATAAGTTTCTAGAAATGAGGTCATCCCCCCTCTTCCCAAGACAGAGAGGGAGATACCTTTACAAATGGAGATTTCCCTTATAAATGTAAATGATTGTCTGGCAACTCCTTGCAGGGCCATCCAAAGAATGTGGCCAGAGACAGAATTTCTGATAAGATGGGCTTGTTGGTGCCTTTCCTATTGTAACATCTATTATACATTAGATTACAGCCATCAGATGGAAGATCTGTTCCAGAAAGGAGCCACCATGTCAAATTCTTTAGGCAGTTAGTGGGGGAGGTCAAATGTCCTTCAGAGAAAACAATCAAGGTAAAGAGACATATTTCAGGGTGGCCAAATTTTGATCTCCCACACAAGCAACAGTCTCTCAGAGAAGAAAAAGATATCTTTCCAACCGGTCGAGCCAGCCACCTGGGCCAGGCCCCTTTCAAGTGGACGAGTTCCAGAGGAGAGAGCCCCGGGGCCTGCCGCCAAGTTTCCTGGGGCGTGTGCTGGGCCCCCTCAGAGGACCAAGCAGCCTGGCAGCCTGTGTGCCAGAGCTGAGATCTGGCGGCCTCCCACACCCGGTTCCCTGTCCTGCCCCGTCCTCCCGAGGGAGGCCGATGGTCCTGGCAGTGGCGAGTGGGGTGGGGCTGGCTGTGAAGCTTTCCTGGGATGCCCCGGGAGAGGGCGCCGGGGGATGGGCTGCCCCTGGCCAGGTCTGAGGCACTGACCCAGCTCAGGGCTGTCGGGGGCGGAGAGAGAAGCCCCTCCGCCTCTTCCCTGAAGCTTCTTATGGCTGGCCAAATCCTTCACAAGACAGGTTCGCTGGAGAAAATAATACCCAGCTTAAGAACACGTGTACAGGGGAGAAACCCGCGAAACTGAGTCTCTCAACACAATGGCAGAGGAGATTCTCCTCCTATCTCCAGCTGCAGACAAAGGAGGATGTTGGGGGTGCGGTTTGGGCATGTGAGACTGGAGAAGACAATTGTCATGGAGAGGGACATGTAGACGATTGGATTGTCTGAACCGGTTCCCCTGCAGTGGGGTCAGGCCCGGAAGGGACAGCACGGAGGTGACCTCGAAGGGGGCCCTCTGTGGTGTGGCTGGCCCCCAGGGGGGGGGGCCCCGCGCCTGGGGATGGGGATGGAGGGGGGGAAGTGGGATGGCCTGTGAGTTGGCAGCAGTGGTGGATGCAGATACTCAGAGGTCAGGGATCTCTCACTCTTTCCCTGTCTGTCTGTCTGTCTGTCTGTCTGTCTCTCACTCTCTCTCTCTCTCTCTCTCTCTTTCTCTCTCGGGGACCTGAGGAGAAGAGGTGGGCGAGCCCTGCCCACCTCGCCTACCTGCCTTCCTCTCCCCTGGCCCCTTCTTTCTCCGGCTGCTTTGAGTGCCCTGTGGGCTTGGGTTCAACCCCTCAGGCCAAGGGCGCATGCGCCACCCGCCACCGCCGGGGCCTAGGGCGGGCCTCGGGGGTCCTCAGTGGAGGCCCCGCCCGCCCGCCCGCCAGGCCAGGCCAGTCCCAGCTGAAGAAGGAACGCCAACGCCCTGCTGGACTTGGCTTCAGCTGTTGTCTCCCTCCCATCCCCCACTTGCAATCAGCTGGCCGGCCGCTTCCCTTCTTTGGAAGCGGTGGTCTGGACCTGGTGGCCAAAGGCCGACTGGGGTGCCAGGTCGAGGCTCTGCCTCGGCCAGCTGCTTTTGCCCGGGCCTCATTTCTTCCTGGAAAGGCAAAACCACGGCCTCACCCCACGCCCGCACTTGTCGACTCCAGCCAGGTGGAGGAAAGGCTCTGTGGAATCAGAAGGGCCCAGACAGGCTTATGGCCAAGCAGTGAGTGAGGCCCCAGCAGGCCGCCGGCTTGGGGAGCCGCTGCCACACGGGCAGGCCCTTCCGGCGACGGGTCCCAGCATCATCTCTGGAGTCGGGAGGGCCCGGCCTTCCTAGTGCCCAGGCCACGGCTCTGAGGAGAAATCCGCGTTGGAGGGCACGCGTGAGGCCCTCGGCCTGAGGGCGCTGGTGCCACGCCGGGGGCGACTGGAAGGCTGGCTCGGCTCGCCTGCTTTGTCCAAAGGAGGCTGGCCAACCAGCCCGACCGGCCACCTGGGCCAGGCCCCTTTCAAGTGGACAAGATCCGGGGGAAAGGGCCCTGGGGCCTGCCGCCAAGTCTCCTGGGGCGTGTGCTGGGCCCCCTCAGAGGAGGGAGACACCTGGCAACCTGTGTGCCAGACCTTAGATCTGGCGGCCTGCCACACCCGGCTCCCTGCCCTGCCCACGCCTGCCTCCATCCACTCCACGGGGGACGATGGTGTTGGCAGTGCGAGCGGAGATAGTCGTTAGAGACTTCCCTTGGAGTTGTAGTCCAAGAGCATAACAGAAGAGCACTGAGCTTGGGCTCGGCCATTTATCCGCTTTGTAACCTGGCTGAGTTTTCTAGCCACTGTGCCCAGTCTCTTCATCTAGCAAATGGTGCAAAGAACAACATTGACTACGTCGGGATGTTTTCAGGGTCATGTGAGTTAAGATATGTTCCAGCACAGAGTTTACATTCAGGGTGCAGTCCTTGGCTCAGTAGAAGTGTTCGCTGCTGTTCTTATAATTATCATTATTTCACGTCCTTATCTTCCTCGTGAGTTCCCTGTCAAACCAACCACGATCCACGGTGTCAGCAGTTTGATTCCAGGTCCCTGCTTCAAGGCCTGCAGAGGGAACCTCGTGCTCATAACCTCCTGTTTTTCTCCCAGTCTCTGGAGGGATGCATTGACCTCTAGCTTGTCTGCACTGAGGCACGGAATGGGGTCCCACACCCAACCCCGCGTCTCCTCCTTTTCATATCTGATGCTTTGGGAAGACTGCTTACTGTTCACTCGGTGGACTATACTCCCTGACATGAGCAACGCACGGGAGAGAGGCGGTAGGAAACACTGATCCATGTAGGGCTCTGAGTTGACCATAACACAGAGTACAGTTGATCAAGGGCCGAGGTAGAGTTCCTTAAGGCAAAGATCTGCCGAGATGAGGGTGTTCTAATGTGACGCCGCCTGAAAATAAAGCAAACACATAAAAGCATATGTAGTGGTCAAAGGGAAAGCACGCCACTAAAAGAATTGATCCCATGAAATACACTATTCTATTTGTTTATGTATCAAATGACTGATAGGAAAGAGCCAGGCGTAGAGATAGTAGACTTGATCAATGTCATAGAGAATTCTTTTCACAGTTGTTCATGCCTTGTGTTTTACATCATTGATTAGGGGAGTATTTTCATCTTTTCCTTTCCTAGTGTCTCCATCTTTCTCAACTTTTCCAGGAGACATATTTACATTATCCTCTAAAACTTTAGGGAAATTTTAAAAAAGTTATGACACATTGGAAGTTGTTGATTTTGTATATGGGAGGAGCACTAGATTGCCAGTGAATTAGTGATCACTAGAGTTTTAGTTTGGTAAAAGATGGTAGTTGGAATTGATACCAGGATGTTTGTAACCCAGTTTTTACTTCATTATTTGATGTAGTTTTCCAAATGCCAGAGCCGGTCATTTTTAATGTAATAACTTGTCTCATTTTAGAATATGTGTTCTTGGAGAGGGTGATGCAGGTAAGTGGAAAATAACTTAATGTAGTGACTTGTTTTTCTCCAATGGATCTCTTATAAACCCAACAGCCATATAGCATTCTTTTGTCCAAATGACCTGATGGCACTTTCTTAACTTTTCTTGCTGTGACTCTAGCAATCTAGGGTCACACCACCTTCTCTCTCCTAGTCATGCTTTCAGTTGTAAGAGTGATATTGTCAATAGTACAGTGAGCAATTGGCACACGCTCTACTCTTTTCTTACATATATATATATATGTGTGTGTGTGTGTGTGTCTATATTTCTCAACTGCGAACTTTGGTAACATAATTGTTAAGGTGTGAACTATTTGCAGTGCACTTAACAACTGATGGCTACACATGATTGTGTAGTGACATCATGGTTAAAACCCTTCTTTGCAACATGTGGCCCCTTTCAGTTTTATTTTCAAGGAAAGGGTTCAATGACTTTTTTCTTTTGGAAGAAGAAAGACTTGCATTTCCATCTTAGAAAATCGAGAACTGGTTTTTTGCCTTTTTTCTTTTTTTGTCTTCAGCTCCTCGTCCTACTGGTTACTAATTCACATGTCCAGTCACTTCAGATTCATGGTGCTAACCCTTTGCCTTGTTCAAGGCTCTGACTTGAATTATTCCATAATCCCTTCTGTGAAGGAGGTTTCTCTCCACGCTCATCTAGCGAGGAAGGAACCGACCCTCCTTTATGTGAACTTGGAGACAGAGGCCAAGGTGAAGCCTCGGTGCCCCTCCACACCAGTGAGCTGCAGAAGGGCTGCAGAGTCCTGTGAATCTTTGGCTGCCCTCCTGGCTCCCTCCGGAGTTGGCATTGTCTGCACGGAGGAGCCCAGCTCCTTACAATCGAATTGTTGAAGTCTCCTGAAGCCGGCTGAAGGATAAGACTGGCCGGAAAGGACAGCAGCAAGCAGTGTGCTCCAAAAGTGGGTGGCAGAAACACTCAGAAGAAGAAAACCTTTCCGTTTCTCTTGTTTTCTCTTTATCTTCTCTCCCTTCCTTTTCCTTTCCTTAGATGGTACAGAGCCTGTCCACCCCCCATGGTGGTTGTTTTTCTCCTCAGAGCCCCAGGACAGAGCTGTATGTCTTAGTTGTAGGTCCACCCATGGGGGTTCTTTGCCCGGAGTCCCACGGCAGTTTATTCACATCTCTTTCATTCAAATGATTTCAGTAGTGTAATTTATCTGTTTAGGCATATCTGTCTTCCTTGCAGACCCCCAACATTTCAAGACCTTTGGGCACATAGTAGATACTTAAGTACTTGAGTGAATCCGTGAAGATCTTTTGTTGAATACGATCTAAATAAATACAATACCTACTCAGCACACGCATGCAAGCACTTGAGAGAGAGTTTGGTGTCTGCTGAAGCAGGCTGTGGACCAGCTTAGGGGCTCAGTGCCAAAGTGACCCAATAGATTTAGACAAAATGAAGGAGATAATTAACTTCAATTTTACAATTCATGGAGAACAGGAGCAGGATGTCTAGGTGTGAATCAGGACTTGATCATTCTTGTTGCATCTTTGGAAAATCCAGTCCTTTTTCTTTCTATGGAAACGTGACTGGCCAAGAGAGTGAACAGAGGACTGGCTTTTAGAAAGGCAATTTTGTCACAGGAAGTCCTGGAGGAAAATATATGGAAGGAGAGCTGCTAGAAACATGGCAGAGACGTTTTGTGTAGAAACCCTAAAATTTGGGTTTACATGCTGTCTCAAAGAGTTGTAACCCAACTTTTCTCCACTACAGATTTGAGCAGCTTTTAAATATCTAGGTATGCGAAAGGATTAGAAAGGAAAATAGATCCAACTGAAAGGAATTTCGGATGGAACAATGAAATGATGCTGAAGTAAGCCAGCGCACTGAAAAGAGTTTCAGAAAGACCTGCAGTCTCTAAAGGCAGTGGGCAATGTATCCATCAGGTTTCAAGTAGAAAGGGAAATGGGAACAATCGTCTGTCATCTCATGTCCAGGAGATGACAAGCAACAGTCTCTCAGAGAAGAAAAAGATATCTTTCCAACCGGTCGAGCCAGCCACCTGGGCCAGGCCCCTTTCAAGTGGACGAGTTCCAGAGGAGAGAGCCCCGGGGCCTGCCGCCAAGTTTCCTGGGGCGTGTGCTGGGCCCCCTCAGAGGACCAAGCAGCCTGGCAGCCTGTGTGCCAGAGCTGAGATCTGGCGGCCTCCCACACCCGGTTCCCTGTCCTGCCCCGTCCTCCCGAGGGAGGCCGATGGTCCTGGCAGTGGCGAGTGGGGTGGGGCTGGCTGTGAAGCTTTCCTGGGATGCCCCGGGAGAGGGCGCCGGGGGATGGGCTGCCCCTGGCCAGGTCTGAGGCACTGACCCAGCTCAGGGCTGTCGGGGGCGGAGAGAGAAGCCCCTCCGCCTCTTCCCTGAAGCTTCTTATGGCTGGCCAAATCCTTCACAAGACAGGTTCGCTGGAGAAAATAATACCCAGCTTAAGAACACGTGTACAGGGGAGAAACCCGCGAAACTGAGTCTCTCAACACAATGGCAGAGGAGATTCTCCTCCTATCTCCAGCTGCAGACAAAGGAGGATGTTGGGGGTGCGGTTTGGGCATGTGAGACTGGAGAAGACAATTGTCATGGAGAGGGACATGTAGACGATTGGATTGTCTGAACCGGTTCCCCTGCAGTGGGGTCAGGCCCGGAAGGGACAGCACGGAGGTGACCTCGAAGGGGGCCCTCTGTGGTGTGGCTGGCCCCCAGGGGGGTGGGCCCCGCGCCTGGGGATGGGGATGGAGGGGGGGAAGTGGGATGGCCTGTGAGTTGGCAGCAGTGGTGGATGCAGATACTCAGAGGTCAGGGATCTCTCACTCTTTCCCTGTCTGTCTGTCTGTCTGTCTGTCTGTCTCTCACTCTCTCTCTCTCTCTCTCTCTCTTTCTCTCTCGGGGACCTGAGGAGAAGAGGTGGGCGAGCCCTGCCCACCTCGCCTACCTGCCTTCCTCTCCCCTGGCCCCTTCTTTCTCCGGCTGCTTTGAGTGCCCTGTGGGCTTGGGTTCAACCCCTCAGGCCAAGGGCGCATGCGCCACCCGCCACCGCCGGGGCCTAGGGCGGGCCTCGGGGGTCCTCAGTGGAGGCCCCGCCCGCCCGCCCGCCAGGCCAGGCCAGTCCCAGCTGAAGAAGGAACGCCAACGCCCTGCTGGACTTGGCTTCAGCTGTTGTCTCCCTCCCATCCCCCACTTGCAATCAGCTGGCCGGCCGCTTCCCTTCTTTGGAAGCGGTGGTCTGGACCTGGTGGCCAAAGGCCGACTGGGGTGCCAGGTCGAGGCTCTGCCTCGGCCAGCTGCTTTTGCCCGGGCCTCATTTCTTCCTGGAAAGGCAAAACCACGGCCTCACCCCACGCCCGCACTTGTCGACTCCAGCCAGGTGGAGGAAAGGCTCTGTGGAATCAGAAGGGCCCAGACAGGCTTATGGCCAAGCAGTGAGTGAGGCCCCAGCAGGCCGCCGGCTTGGGGAGCCGCTGCCACACGGGCAGGCCCTTCCGGCGACGGGTCCCAGCATCATCTCTGGAGTCGGGAGGGCCCGGCCTTCCTAGTGCCCAGGCCACGGCTCTGAGGAGAAATCCGCGTTGGAGGGCACGCGTGAGGCCCTCGGCCTGAGGGCGCTGGTGCCACGCCGGGGGCGACTGGAAGGCTGGCTCGGCTCGCCTGCTTTGTCCAAAGGAGGCTGGCCAACCAGCCCGACCGGCCACCTGGGCCAGGCCCCTTTCAAGTGGACAAGATCCGGGGGAAAGGGCCCTGGGGCCTGCCGCCAAGTCTCCTGGGGCGTGTGCTGGGCCCCCTCAGAGGAGGGAGCCACCTGGCAACCTGTGTGCCAGACCTTAGATCTGGCGGCCTGCCACACCCGGCTCCCTGCCCTGCCCACGCCTGCCTCCATCCACTCCACGGAGGACGATGGTGTTGGCAGTGCGAGCGGAGATAGTCGTTAGAGACTTCCCTTGGAGTTGTAGTCCAAGAGCATAACAGAAGAGCACTGAGCTTGGGCTCGGCCATTTATCCGCTTTGTAACCTGGCTGAGTTTTCTAGCCACTGTGCCCAGTCTCTTCATCTAGCAAATGGTGCAAAGAACAACATTGACTACGTCGGGATGTTTTCAGGGTCATGTGAGTTAAGATGTGTTCCAGCACAGAGTTTACATTCAGGGTGCAGTCCTTGGCTCAGTAGAAGTGTTCGCTGCTGTTCTTATAATTGTCATTATTTCACGTCCTTATCTTCCTCGTGAGTTCCCTGTCAAACCAACCACGATCCACGGTGTCAGCAGTTTGATTCCAGGTCCCTGCTTCAAGGCCTGCAGAGGGAACCTCGTGCTCATAACCTCCTGTTTTTCTCCCAGTCTCTGGAGGGATGCATTGACCTCTAGCTTGTCTGCACTGAGGCACGGAATGGGGTCCCACACCCAACCCCGCGTCTCCTCCTTTTCATATCTGATGCTTTGGGAAGACTGCTTACTGTTCACTCGGTGGACTATACTCCCTGACATGAGCAACGCACGGGAGAGAGGCGGTAGGAAACACTGATCCATGTAGGGCTCTGAGTTGACCATAACACAGAGTACAGTTGATCAAGGGCCGAGGTAGAGTTCCTTAAGGCAAAGATCTGCCGAGATGAGGGTGTTCTAATGTGACGCCGCCTGAAAATAAAGCAAACACATAAAAGCATATGTAGTGGTCAAAGGGAAAGCACGCCACTAAAAGAATTGATCCCATGAAATACACTATTCTATTTGTTTATGTATCAAATGACTGATAGGAAAGAGCCAGGCGTAGAGATAGTAGACTTGATCAATGTCATAGAGAATTCTTTTCACAGTTGTTCATGCCTTGTGTTTTACATCATTGATTAGGGGAGTATTTTCATCTTTTCCTTTCCTAGTGTCTCCATCTTTCTCAACTTTTCCAGGAGACATATTTACATTATCCTCTAAAACTTTAGGGAAATTTTAAAAAAGTTATGACACATTGGAAGTTGTTGATTTTGTATATGGGAGGAGCACTAGATTGCCAGTGAATTAGTGATCACTAGAGTTTTAGTTTGGTAAAAGATGGTAGTTGGAATTGATACCAGGATGTTTGTAACCCAGTTTTTACTTCATTATTTGATGTAGTTTTCCAAATGCCAGAGCCGGTCATTTTTAATGTAATAACTTGTCTCATTTTAGAATATGTGTTCTTGGAGAGGGTGATGCAGGTAAGTGGAAAATAACTTAATGTAGTGACTTGTTTTTCTCCAATGGATCTCTTATAAACCCAACAGCCATATAGCATTCTTTTGTCCAAATGACCTGATGGCACTTTCTTAACTTTTCTTGCTGTGACTCTAGCAATCTAGGGTCACACCACCTTCTCTCTCCTAGTCATGCTTTCAGTTGTAAGAGTGATATTGTCAATAGTACAGTGAGCAATTGGCACACGCTCTACTCTTTTCTTACATATATATATATATGTGTGTGTGTGTGTGTGTGTCTATATTTCTCAACTGCGAACTTTGGTAACATAATTGTTAAGGTGTGAACTATTTGCAGTGCACTTAACAACTGATGGCTACACATGATTGTGTAGTGACATCATGGTTAAAACCCTTCTTTGCAACATGTGGCCCCTTTCAGTTTTATTTTCAAGGAAAGGGTTCAATGACTTTTTTCTTTTGGAAGAAGAAAGACTTGCATTTCCATCTTAGAAAATCGAGAACTGGTTTTTTGCCTTTTTTCTTTTTTTGTCTTCAGCTCCTCGTCCTACTGGTTACTAATTCACATGTCCAGTCACTTCAGATTCATGGTGCTAACCCTTTGCCTTGTTCAAGGCTCTGACTTGAATTATTCCATAATCCCTTCTGTGAAGGAGGTTTCTCTCCACGCTCATCTAGCGAGGAAGGAACCGACCCTCCTTTATGTGAACTTGGAGACAGAGGCCAAGGTGAAGCCTCGGTGCCCCTCCACACCAGTGAGCTGCAGAAGGGCTGCAGAGTCCTGTGAATCTTTGGCTGCCCTCCTGGCTCCCTCCGGAGTTGGCATTGTCTGCACGGAGGAGCCCAGCTCCTTACAATCGAATTGTTGAAGTCTCCTGAAGCCGGCTGAAGGATAAGACTGGCCGGAAAGGACAGCAGCAAGCAGTGTGCTCCAAAAGTGGGTGGCAGAAACACTCAGAAGAAGAAAACCTTTCCGTTTCTCTTGTTTTCTCTTTATCTTCTCTCCCTTCCTTTTCCTTTCCTTAGATGGTACAGAGCCTGTCCACCCCCCATGGTGGTTGTTTTTCTCCTCAGAGCCCCAGGACAGAGCTGTATGTCTTAGTTGTAGGTCCACCCATGGGGGTTCTTTGCCCGGAGTCCCACGGCAGTTTATTCACATCTCTTTCATTCAAATGATTTCAGTAGTGTAATTTATCTGTTTAGGCATATCTGTCTTCCTTGCAGACCCCCAACATTTCAAGACCTTTGGGCACATAGTAGATACTTAAGTACTTGAGTGAATCCGTGAAGATCTTTTGTTGAATACGATCTAAATAAATACAATACCTACTCAGCACACGCATGCAAGCACTTGAGAGAGAGTTTGGTGTCTGCTGAAGCAGGCTGTGGACCAGCTTAGGGGCTCAGTGCCAAAGTGACCCAATAGATTTAGACAAAATGAAGGAGATAATTAACTTCAATTTTACAATTCATGGAGAACAGGAGCAGGATGTCTAGGTGTGAATCAGGACTTGATCATTCTTGTTGCATCTTTGGAAAATCCAGTCCTTTTTCTTTCTATGGAAACGTGACTGGCCAAGAGAGTGAACAGAGGACTGGCTTTTAGAAAGGCAATTTTGTCACAGGAAGTCCTGGAGGAAAATATATGGAAGGAGAGCTGCTAGAAACATGGCAGAGACGTTTTGTGTAGAAACCCTAAAATTTGGGTTTACATGCTGTCTCAAAGAGTTGTAACCCAACTTTTCTCCACTACAGATATGAGCAGCTTTTAAATATCTAGGTATGCGAAAGGATTAGAAAGGAAAATAGATCCAACTGAAAGGAATTTCGGATGGAACAATGAAATGATGCTGAAGTAAGCCAGCGCACTGAAAAGAGTTTCAGAAAGACCTGCAGTCTCTAAAGGCAGTGGGCAATGTATCCATCAGGTTTCAAGTAGAAAGGGAAATGGGAACAATCGTCTGTCATCTCATGTCCAGGAGATGACAAGCAACAGTCTCTCAGAGAAGAAAAAGATATCTTTCCAACCGGTCGAGCCAGCCACCTGGGCCAGGCCCCTTTCAAGTGGACGAGTTCCAGAGGAGAGAGCCCCGGGGCCTGCCGCCAAGTTTCCTGGGGCGTGTGCTGGGCCCCCTCAGAGGACCAAGCAGCCTGGCAGCCTGTGTGCCAGAGCTGAGATCTGGCGGCCTCCCACACCCGGTTCCCTGTCCTGCCCCGTCCTCCCGAGGGAGGCCGATGGTCCTGGCAGTGGCGAGTGGGGTGGGGCTGGCTGTGAAGCTTTCCTGGGATGCCCCGGGAGAGGGCGCCGGGGGATGGGCTGCCCCTGGCCAGGTCTGAGGCACTGACCCAGCTCAGGGCTGTCGGGGGCGGAGAGAGAAGCCCCTCCGCCTCTTCCCTGAAGCTTCTTATGGCTGGCCAAATCCTTCACAAGACAGGTTCGCTGGAGAAAATAATACCCAGCTTAAGAACACGTGTACAGGGGAGAAACCCGCGAAACTGAGTCTCTCAACACAATGGCAGAGGAGATTCTCCTCCTATCTCCAGCTGCAGACAAAGGAGGATGTTGGGGGTGCGGTTTGGGCATGTGAGACTGGAGAAGACAATTGTCATGGAGAGGGACATGTAGACGATTGGATTGTCTGAACCGGTTCCCCTGCAGTGGGGTCAGGCCCGGAAGGGACAGCACGGAGGTGACCTCGAAGGGGCCTCTCTGTGGTGTGGCTGGCCCCCAGGGGGGGGGGCCCCGCGCCTGGGGATGGGGATGGAGGGGGGGAAGTGGGATGGCCTGTGAGTTGGCAGCAGTGGTGGATGCAGATACTCAGAGGTCAGGGATCTCTCACTCTTTCCCTGTCTGTCTGTCTGTCTGTCTGTCTGTCTCTCACTCTCTCTCTCTCTCTCTCTCTCTTTCTCTCTCGGGGACCTGAGGAGAAGAGGTGGGCGAGCCCTGCCCACCTCGCCTACCTGCCTTCCTCTCCCCTGGCCCCTTCTTTCTCCGGCTGCTTTGAGTGCCCTGTGGGCTTGGGTTCAACCCCTCAGGCCAAGGGCGCATGCGCCACCCGCCACCGCCGGGGCCTAGGGCGGGCCTCGGGGGTCCTCAGTGGAGGCCCCGCCCGCCCGCCCGCCAGGCCAGGCCAGTCCCAGCTGAAGAAGGAACGCCAACGCCCTGCTGGACTTGGCTTCAGCTGTTGTCTCCCTCCCATCCCCCACTTGCAATCAGCTGGCCGGCCGCTTCCCTTCTTTGGAAGCGGTGGTCTGGACCTGGTGGCCAAAGGCCGACTGGGGTGCCAGGTCGAGGCTCTGCCTCGGCCAGCTGCTTTTGCCCGGGCCTCATTTCTTCCTGGAAAGGCAAAACCACGGCCTCACCCCACGCCCGCACTTGTCGACTCCAGCCAGGTGGAGGAAAGGCTCTGTGGAATCAGAAGGGCCCAGACAGGCTTATGGCCAAGCAGTGAGTGAGGCCCCAGCAGGCCGCCGGCTTGGGGAGCCGCTGCCACACGGGCAGGCCCTTCCGGCGACGGGTCCCAGCATCATCTCTGGAGTCGGGAGGGCCCGGCCTTCCTAGTGCCCAGGCCACGGCTCTGAGGAGAAATCCGCGTTGGAGGGCACGCGTGAGGCCCTCGGCCTGAGGGCGCTGGTGCCACGCCGGGGGCGACTGGAAGGCTGGCTCGGCTCGCCTGCTTTGTCCAAAGGAGGCTGGCCAACCAGCCCGACCGGCCACCTGGGCCAGGCCCCTTTCAAGTGGACAAGATCCGGGGGAAAGGGCCCTGGGGCCTGCCGCCAAGTCTCCTGGGGCGTGTGCTGGGCCCCCTCAGAGGAGGGAGACACCTGGCAACCTGTGTGCCAGACCTTAGATCTGGCGGCCTGCCACACCCGGCTCCCTGCCCTGCCCACGCCTGCCTCCATCCACTCCACGGGGGACGATGGTGTTGGCAGTGCGAGCGGAGATAGTCGTTAGAGACTTCCCTTGGAGTTGTAGTCCAAGAGCATAACAGAAGAGCACTGAGCTTGGGCTCGGCCATTTATCCGCTTTGTAACCTGGCTGAGTTTTCTAGCCACTGTGCCCAGTCTCTTCATCTAGCAAATGGTGCAAAGAACAACATTGACTACGTCGGGATGTTTTCAGGGTCATGTGAGTTAAGATGTGTTCCAGCACAGAGTTTACATTCAGGGTGCAGTCCTTGGCTCAGTAGAAGTGTTCGCTGCTGTTCTTATAATTGTCATTATTTCACGTCCTTATCTTCCTCGTGAGTTCCCTGTCAAACCAACCACGATCCACGGTGTCAGCAGTTTGATTCCAGGTCCCTGCTTCAAGGCCTGCAGAGGGAACCTCGTGCTCATAACCTCCTGTTTTTCTCCCAGTCTCTGGAGGGATGCATTGACCTCTAGCTTGTCTGCACTGAGGCACGGAATGGGGTCCCACACCCAACCCCGCGTCTCCTCCTTTTCATATCTGATGCTTTGGGAAGACTGCTTACTGTTCACTCGGTGGACTATACTCCCTGACATGAGCAACGCACGGGAGAGAGGCGGTAGGAAACACTGATCCATGTAGGGCTCTGAGTTGACCATAACACAGAGTACAGTTGATCAAGGGCCGAGGTAGAGTTCCTTAAGGCAAAGATCTGCCGAGATGAGGGTGTTCTAATGTGACGCCGCCTGAAAATAAAGCAAACACATAAAAGCATATGTAGTGGTCAAAGGGAAAGCACGCCACTAAAAGAATTGATCCCATGAAATACACTATTCTATTTGTTTATGTATCAAATGACTGATAGGAAAGAGCCAGGCGTAGAGATAGTAGACTTGATCAATGTCATAGAGAATTCTTTTCACAGTTGTTCATGCCTTGTGTTTTACATCATTGATTAGGGGAGTATTTTCATCTTTTCCTTTCCTAGTGTCTCCATCTTTCTCAACTTTTCCAGGAGACATATTTACATTATCCTCTAAAACTTTAGGGAAATTTTAAAAAAGTTATGACACATTGGAAGTTGTTGATTTTGTATATGGGAGGAGCACTAGATTGCCAGTGAATTAGTGATCACTAGAGTTTTAGTTTGGTAAAAGATGGTAGTTGGAATTGATACCAGGATGTTTGTAACCCAGTTTTTACTTCATTATTTGATGTAGTTTTCCAAATGCCAGAGCCGGTCATTTTTAATGTAATAACTTGTCTCATTTTAGAATATGTGTTCTTGGAGAGGGTGATGCAGGTAAGTGGAAAATAACTTAATGTAGTGACTTGTTTTTCTCCAATGGATCTCTTATAAACCCAACAGCCATATAGCATTCTTTTGTCCAAATGACCTGATGGCACTTTCTTAACTTTTCTTGCTGTGACTCTAGCAATCTAGGGTCACACCACCTTCTCTCTCCTAGTCATGCTTTCAGTTGTAAGAGTGATATTGTCAATAGTACAGTGAGCAATTGGCACACGCTCTACTCTTTTCTTACATATATATATATATGTGTGTGTGTGTGTGTGTCTATATTTCTCAACTGCGAACTTTGGTAACATAATTGTTAAGGTGTGAACTATTTGCAGTGCACTTAACAACTGATGGCTACACATGATTGTGTAGTGACATCATGGTTAAAACCCTTCTTTGCAACATGTGGCCCCTTTCAGTTTTATTTTCAAGGAAAGGGTTCAATGACTTTTTTCTTTTGGAAGAAGAAAGACTTGCATTTCCATCTTAGAAAATCGAGAACTGGTTTTTTGCCTTTTTTCTTTTTTTGTCTTCAGCTCCTCGTCCTACTGGTTACTAATTCACATGTCCAGTCACTTCAGATTCATGGTGCTAACCCTTTGCCTTGTTCAAGGCTCTGACTTGAATTATTCCATAATCCCTTCTGTGAAGGAGGTTTCTCTCCACGCTCATCTAGCGAGGAAGGAACCGACCCTCCTTTATGTGAACTTGGAGACAGAGGCCAAGGTGAAGCCTCGGTGCCCCTCCACACCAGTGAGCTGCAGAAGGGCTGCAGAGTCCTGTGAATCTTTGGCTGCCCTCCTGGCTCCCTCCGGAGTTGGCATTGTCTGCACGGAGGAGCCCAGCTCCTTACAATCGAATTGTTGAAGTCTCCTGAAGCCGGCTGAAGGATAAGACTGGCCGGAAAGGACAGCAGCAAGCAGTGTGCTCCAAAAGTGGGTGGCAGAAACACTCAGAAGAAGAAAACCTTTCCGTTTCTCTTGTTTTCTCTTTATCTTCTCTCCCTTCCTTTTCCTTTCCTTAGATGGTACAGAGCCTGTCCACCCCCCATGGTGGTTGTTTTTCTCCTCAGAGCCCCAGGACAGAGCTGTATGTCTTAGTTGTAGGTCCACCCATGGGGGTTCTTTGCCCGGAGTCCCACGGCAGTTTATTCACATCTCTTTCATTCAAATGATTTCAGTAGTGTAATTTATCTGTTTAGGCATATCTGTCTTCCTTGCAGACCCCCAACATTTCAAGACCTTTGGGCACATAGTAGATACTTAAGTACTTGAGTGAATCCGTGAAGATCTTTTGTTGAATACGATCTAAATAAATACAATACCTACTCAGCACACGCATGCAAGCACTTGAGAGAGAGTTTGGTGTCTGCTGAAGCAGGCTGTGGACCAGCTTAGGGGCTCAGTGCCAAAGTGACCCAATAGATTTAGACAAAATGAAGGAGATAATTAACTTCAATTTTACAATTCATGGAGAACAGGAGCAGGATGTCTAGGTGTGAATCAGGACTTGATCATTCTTGTTGCATCTTTGGAAAATCCAGTCCTTTTTCTTTCTATGGAAACGTGACTGGCCAAGAGAGTGAACAGAGGACTGGCTTTTAGAAAGGCAATTTTGTCACAGGAAGTCCTGGAGGAAAATATATGGAAGGAGAGCTGCTAGAAACATGGCAGAGACGTTTTGTGTAGAAACCCTAAAATTTGGGTTTACATGCTGTCTCAAAGAGTTGTAACCCAACTTTTCTCCACTACAGATTTGAGCAGCTTTTAAATATCTAGGTATGCGAAAGGATTAGAAAGGAAAATAGATCCAACTGAAAGGAATTTCGGATGGAACAATGAAATGATGCTGAAGTAAGCCAGCGCACTGAAAAGAGTTTCAGAAAGACCTGCAGTCTCTAAAGGCAGTGGGCAATGTATCCATCAGGTTTCAAGTAGAAAGGGAAATGGGAACAATCGTCTGTCATCTCATGTCCAGGAGATGACAAGCAACAGTCTCTCAGAGAAGAAAAAGATATCTTTCCAACCGGTCGAGCCAGCCACCTGGGCCAGGCCCCTTTCAAGTGGACGAGTTCCAGAGGAGAGAGCCCCGGGGCCTGCCGCCAAGTTTCCTGGGGCGTGTGCTGGGCCCCCTCAGAGGACCAAGCAGCCTGGCAGCCTGTGTGCCAGAGCTGAGATCTGGCGGCCTCCCACACCTGGTTCCCTGTCCTGCCCCGTCCTCCCGAGGGAGGCCGATGGTCCTGGCAGTGGCGAGTGGGGTGGGGCTGGCTGTGAAGCTTTCCTGGGATGCCCCGGGAGAGGGCGCCGGGGGATGGGCTGCCCCTGGCCAGGTCTGAGGCACTGACCCAGCTCAGGGCTGTCGGGGGCGGAGAGAGAAGCCCCTCCGCCTCTTCCCTGAAGCTTCTTATGGCTGGCCAAATCCTTCACAAGACAGGTTCGCTGGAGAAAATAATACCCAGCTTAAGAACACGTGTACAGGGGAGAAACCCGCGAAACTGAGTCTCTCAACACAATGGCAGAGGAGATTCTCCTCCTATCTCCAGCTGCAGACAAAGGAGGATGTTGGGGGTGCGGTTTGGGCATGTGAGACTGGAGAAGACAATTGTCATGGAGAGGGACATGTAGACGATTGGATTGTCTGAACCGGTTCCCCTGCAGTGGGGTCAGGCCCGGAAGGGACAGCACGGAGGTGACCTCGAAGGGGCCTCTCTGTGGTGTGGCTGGCCCCCAGGGGGGGGGGCCCCGCGCCTGGGGATGGGGATGGAGGGGGGGAAGTGGGATGGCCTGTGAGTTGGCAGCAGTGGTGGATGCAGATACTCAGAGGTCAGGGATCTCTCACTCTTTCCCTGTCTGTCTGTCTGTCTGTCTGTCTGTCTCTCACTCTCTCTCTCTCTCTCTCTCTCTTTCTCTCTCGGGGACCTGAGGAGAAGAGGTGGGCGAGCCCTGCCCACCTCGCCTACCTGCCTTCCTCTCCCCTGGCCCCTTCTTTCTCCGGCTGCTTTGAGTGCCCTGTGGGCTTGGGTTCAACCCCTCAGGCCAAGGGCGCATGCGCCACCCGCCACCGCCGGGGCCTAGGGCGGGCCTCGGGGGTCCTCAGTGGAGGCCCCGCCCGCCCGCCCGCCAGGCCAGGCCAGTCCCAGCTGAAGAAGGAACGCCAACGCCCTGCTGGACTTGGCTTCAGCTGTTGTCTCCCTCCCATCCCCCACTTGCAATCAGCTGGCCGGCCGCTTCCCTTCTTTGGAAGCGGTGGTCTGGACCTGGTGGCCAAAGGCCGACTGGGGTGCCAGGTCGAGGCTCTGCCTCGGCCAGCTGCTTTTGCCCGGGCCTCATTTCTTCCTGGAAAGGCAAAACCACGGCCTCACCCCACGCCCGCACTTGTCGACTCCAGCCAGGTGGAGGAAAGGCTCTGTGGAATCAGAAGGGCCCAGACAGGCTTATGGCCAAGCAGTGAGTGAGGCCCCAGCAGGCCGCCGGCTTGGGGAGCCGCTGCCACACGGGCAGGCCCTTCCGGCGACGGGTCCCAGCATCATCTCTGGAGTCGGGAGGGCCCGGCCTTCCTAGTGCCCAGGCCACGGCTCTGAGGAGAAATCCGCGTTGGAGGGCACGCGTGAGGCCCTCGGCCTGAGGGCGCTGGTGCCACGCCGGGGGCGACTGGAAGGCTGGCTCGGCTCGCCTGCTTTGTCCAAAGGAGGCTGACCAACCAGCCCGACCGGCCACCTGGGCCAGGCCCCTTTCAAGTGGACAAGATCCGGGGGAAAGGGCCCTGGGGCCTGCCGCCAAGTCTCCTGGGGCGTGTGCTGGGCCCCCTCAGAGGAGGGAGCCACCTGGCAACCTGTGTGCCAGACCTTAGATCTGGCGGCCTGCCACACCCGGCTCCCTGCCCTGCCCACGCCTGCCTCCATCCACTCCACGGAGGACGATGGTGTTGGCAGTGCGAGCGGAGATAGTCGTTAGAGACTTCCCTTGGAGTTGTAGTCCAAGAGCATAACAGAAGAGCACTGAGCTTGGGCTCGGCCATTTATCCGCTTTGTAACCTGGCTGAGTTTTCTAGCCACTGTGCCCAGTCTCTTCATCTAGCAAATGGTGCAAAGAACAACATTGACTACGTCGGGATGTTTTCAGGGTCATGTGAGTTAAGATGTGTTCCAGCACAGAGTTTACATTCAGGGTGCAGTCCTTGGCTCAGTAGAAGTGTTCGCTGCTGTTCTTATAATTGTCATTATTTCACGTCCTTATCTTCCTCGTGAGTTCCCTGTCAAACCAACCACGATCCACGGTGTCAGCAGTTTGATTCCAGGTCCCTGCTTCAAGGCCTGCAGAGGGAACCTCGTGCTCATAACCTCCTGTTTTTCTCCCAGTCTCTGGAGGGATGCATTGACCTCTAGCTTGTCTGCACTGAGGCACGGAATGGGGTCCCACACCCAACCCCGCGTCTCCTCCTTTTCATATCTGATGCTTTGGGAAGACTGCTTACTGTTCACTCGGTGGACTATACTCCCTGACATGAGCAACGCACGGGAGAGAGGCGGTAGGAAACACTGATCCATGTAGGGCTCTGAGTTGACCATAACACAGAGTACAGTTGATCAAGGGCCGAGGTAGAGTTCCTTAAGGCAAAGATCTGCCGAGATGAGGGTGTTCTAATGTGACGCCGCCTGAAAATAAAGCAAACACATAAAAGCATATGTAGTGGTCAAAGGGAAAGCACGCCACTAAAAGAATTGATCCCATGAAATACACTATTCTATTTGTTTATGTATCAAATGACTGATAGGAAAGAGCCAGGCGTAGAGATAGTAGACTTGATCAATGTCATAGAGAATTCTTTTCACAGTTGTTCATGCCTTGTGTTTTACATCATTGATTAGGGGAGTATTTTCATCTTTTCCTTTCCTAGTGTCTCCATCTTTCTCAACTTTTCCAGGAGACATATTTACATTATCCTCTAAAACTTTAGGGAAATTTTAAAAAAGTTATGACACATTGGAAGTTGTTGATTTTGTATATGGGAGGAGCACTAGATTGCCAGTGAATTAGTGATCACTAGAGTTTTAGTTTGGTAAAAGATGGTAGTTGGAATTGATACCAGGATGTTTGTAACCCAGTTTTTACTTCATTATTTGATGTAGTTTTCCAAATGCCAGAGCCGGTCATTTTTAATGTAATAACTTGTCTCATTTTAGAATATGTGTTCTTGGAGAGGGTGATGCAGGTAAGTGGAAAATAACTTAATGTAGTGACTTGTTTTTCTCCAATGGATCTCTTATAAACCCAACAGCCATATAGCATTCTTTTGTCCAAATGACCTGATGGCACTTTCTTAACTTTTCTTGCTGTGACTCTAGCAATCTAGGGTCACACCACCTTCTCTCTCCTAGTCATGCTTTCAGTTGTAAGAGTGATATTGTCAATAGTACAGTGAGCAATTGGCACACGCTCTACTCTTTTCTTACATATATATATATATGTGTGTGTGTGTGTGTGTCTATATTTCTCAACTGCGAACTTTGGTAACATAATTGTTAAGGTGTGAACTATTTGCAGTGCACTTAACAACTGATGGCTACACATGATTGTGTAGTGACATCATGGTTAAAACCCTTCTTTGCAACATGTGGCCCCTTTCAGTTTTATTTTCAAGGAAAGGGTTCAATGACTTTTTTCTTTTGGAAGAAGAAAGACTTGCATTTCCATCTTAGAAAATCGAGAACTGGTTTTTTGCCTTTTTTCTTTTTTTGTCTTCAGCTCCTCGTCCTACTGGTTACTAATTCACATGTCCAGTCACTTCAGATTCATGGTGCTAACCCTTTGCCTTGTTCAAGGCTCTGACTTGAATTATTCCATAATCCCTTCTGTGAAGGAGGTTTCTCTCCACGCTCATCTAGCGAGGAAGGAACCGACCCTCCTTTATGTGAACTTGGAGACAGAGGCCAAGGTGAAGCCTCGGTGCCCCTCCACACCAGTGAGCTGCAGAAGGGCTGCAGAGTCCTGTGAATCTTTGGCTGCCCTCCTGGCTCCCTCCGGAGTTGGCATTGTCTGCACGGAGGAGCCCAGCTCCTTACAATCGAATTGTTGAAGTCTCCTGAAGCCGGCTGAAGGATAAGACTGGCCGGAAAGGACAGCAGCAAGCAGTGTGCTCCAAAAGTGGGTGGCAGAAACACTCAGAAGAAGAAAACCTTTCCGTTTCTCTTGTTTTCTCTTTATCTTCTCTCCCTTCCTTTTCCTTTCCTTAGATGGTACAGAGCCTGTCCACCCCCCATGGTGGTTGTTTTTCTCCTCAGAGCCCCAGGACAGAGCTGTATGTCTTAGTTGTAGGTCCACCCATGGGGGTTCTTTGCCCGGAGTCCCACGGCAGTTTATTCACATCTCTTTCATTCAAATGATTTCAGTAGTGTAATTTATCTGTTTAGGCATATCTGTCTTCCTTGCAGACCCCCAACATTTCAAGACCTTTGGGCACATAGTAGATACTTAAGTACTTGAGTGAATCCGTGAAGATCTTTTGTTGAATACGATCTAAATAAATACAATACCTACTCAGCACACGCATGCAAGCACTTGAGAGAGAGTTTGGTGTCTGCTGAAGCAGGCTGTGGACCAGCTTAGGGGCTCAGTGCCAAAGTGACCCAATAGATTTAGACAAAATGAAGGAGATAATTAACTTCAATTTTACAATTCATGGAGAACAGGAGCAGGATGTCTAGGTGTGAATCAGGACTTGATCATTCTTGTTGCATCTTTGGAAAATCCAGTCCTTTTTCTTTCTATGGAAACGTGACTGGCCAAGAGAGTGAACAGAGGACTGGCTTTTAGAAAGGCAATTTTGTCACAGGAAGTCCTGGAGGAAAATATATGGAAGGAGAGCTGCTAGAAACATGGCAGAGACGTTTTGTGTAGAAACCCTAAAATTTGGGTTTACATGCTGTCTCAAAGAGTTGTAACCCAACTTTTCTCCACTACAGATTTGAGCAGCTTTTAAATATCTAGGTATGCGAAAGGATTAGAAAGGAAAATAGATCCAACTGAAAGGAATTTCGGATGGAACAATGAAATGATGCTGAAGTAAGCCAGCGCACTGAAAAGAGTTTCAGAAAGACCTGCAGTCTCTAAAGGCAGTGGGCAATGTATCCATCAGGTTTCAAGTAGAAAGGGAAATGGGAACAATCGTCTGTCATCTCATGTCCAGGAGATGACAAGCAGCAGTCTCTCAGAGAAGAAAAAGATATCTTTCCAACCGGTCGAGCCAGCCACCTGGGCCAGGCCCCTTTCAAGTGGACGAGTTCCAGAGGAGAGAGCCCCGGGGCCTGCCGCCAAGTTTCCTGGGGCGTGTGCTGGGCCCCCTCAGAGGACCAAGCAGCCTGGCAGCCTGTGTGCCAGAGCTGAGATCTGGCGGCCTCCCACACCCGGTTCCCTGTCCTGCCCCGTCCTCCCGAGGGAGGCCGATGGTCCTGGCAGTGGCGAGTGGGGTGGGGCTGGCTGTGAAGCTTTCCTGGGATGCCCCGGGAGAGGGCGCCGGGGGATGGGCTGCCCCTGGCCAGGTCTGAGGCACTGACCCAGCTCAGGGCTGTCGGGGGCGGAGAGAGAAGCCCCTCCGCCTCTTCCCTGAAGCTTCTTATGGCTGGCCAAATCCTTCACAAGACAGGTTCGCTGGAGAAAATAATACCCAGCTTAAGAACACGTGTACAGGGGAGAAACCCGCGAAACTGAGTCTCTCAACACAATGGCAGAGGAGATTCTCCTCCTATCTCCAGCTGCAGACAAAGGAGGATGTTGGGGGTGCGGTTTGGGCATGTGAGACTGGAGAAGACAATTGTCATGGAGAGGGACATGTAGACGATTGGATTGTCTGAACCGGTTCCCCTGCAGTGGGGTCAGGCCCGGAAGGGACAGCACGGAGGTGACCTCGAAGGGGCCTCTCTGTGGTGTGGCTGGCCCCCAGGGGGGGGGGCCCCGCGCCTGGGGATGGGGATGGAGGGGGGGAAGTGGGATGGCCTGTGAGTTGGCAGCAGTGGTGGATGCAGATACTCAGAGGTCAGGGATCTCTCACTCTTTCCCTGTCTGTCTGTCTGTCTGTCTGTCTGTCTCTCACTCTCTCTCTCTCTCTCTCTCTCTTTCTCTCTCGGGGACCTGAGGAGAAGAGGTGGGCGAGCCCTGCCCACCTCGCCTACCTGCCTTCCTCTCCCCTGGCCCCTTCTTTCTCCGGCTGCTTTGAGTGCCCTGTGGGCTTGGGTTCAACCCCTCAGGCCAAGGGCGCATGCGCCACCCGCCACCGCCGGGGCCTAGGGCGGGCCTCGGGGGTCCTCAGTGGAGGCCCCGCCCGCCCGCCCGCCAGGCCAGGCCAGTCCCAGCTGAAGAAGGAACGCCAACGCCCTGCTGGACTTGGCTTCAGCTGTTGTCTCCCTCCCATCCCCCACTTGCAATCAGCTGGCCGGCCGCTTCCCTTCTTTGGAAGCGGTGGTCTGGACCTGGTGGCCAAAGGCCGACTGGGGTGCCAGGTCGAGGCTCTGCCTCGGCCAGCTGCTTTTGCCCGGGCCTCATTTCTTCCTGGAAAGGCAAAACCACGGCCTCACCCCACGCCCGCACTTGTCGACTCCAGCCAGGTGGAGGAAAGGCTCTGTGGAATCAGAAGGGCCCAGACAGGCTTATGGCCAAGCAGTGAGTGAGGCCCCAGCAGGCCGCCGGCTTGGGGAGCCGCTGCCACACGGGCAGGCCCTTCCGGCGACGGGTCCCAGCATCATCTCTGGAGTCGGGAGGGCCCGGCCTTCCTAGTGCCCAGGCCACGGCTCTGAGGAGAAATCCGCGTTGGAGGGCACGCGTGAGGCCCTCGGCCTGAGGGCGCTGGTGCCACGCCGGGGGCGACTGGAAGGCTGGCTCGGCTCGCCTGCTTTGTCCAAAGGAGGCTGGCCAACCAGCCCGACCGGCCACCTGGGCCAGGCCCCTTTCAAGTGGACAAGATCCGGGGGAAAGGGCCCTGGGGCCTGCCGCCAAGTCTCCTGGGGCGTGTGCTGGGCCCCCTCAGAGGAGGGAGCCACCTGGCAACCTGTGTGCCAGACCTTAGATCTGGCGGCCTGCCACACCCGGCTCCCTGCCCTGCCCACGCCTGCCTCCATCCACTCCACGGAGGACGATGGTGTTGGCAGTGCGAGCGGAGATAGTCGTTAGAGACTTCCCTTGGAGTTGTAGTCCAAGAGCATAACAGAAGAGCACTGAGCTTGGGCTCGGCCATTTATCCGCTTTGTAACCTGGCTGAGTTTTCTAGCCACTGTGCCCAGTCTCTTCATCTAGCAAATGGTGCAAAGAACAACATTGACTACGTCGGGATGTTTTCAGGGTCATGTGAGTTAAGATGTGTTCCAGCACAGAGTTTACATTCAGGGTGCAGTCCTTGGCTCAGTAGAAGTGTTCGCTGCTGTTCTTATAATTGTCATTATTTCACGTCCTTATCTTCCTCGTGAGTTCCCTGTCAAACCAACCACGATCCACGGTGTCAGCAGTTTGATTCCAGGTCCCTGCTTCAAGGCCTGCAGAGGGAACCTCGTGCTCATAACCTCCTGTTTTTCTCCCAGTCTCTGGAGGGATGCATTGACCTCTAGCTTGTCTGCACTGAGGCACGGAATGGGGTCCCACACCCAACCCCGCGTCTCCTCCTTTTCATATCTGATGCTTTGGGAAGACTGCTTACTGTTCACTCGGTGGACTATACTCCCTGACATGAGCAACGCACGGGAGAGAGGCGGTAGGAAACACTGATCCATGTAGGGCTCTGAGTTGACCATAACACAGAGTACAGTTGATCAAGGGCCGAGGTAGAGTTCCTTAAGGCAAAGATCTGCCGAGATGAGGGTGTTCTAATGTGACGCCGCCTGAAAATAAAGCAAACACATAAAAGCATATGTAGTGGTCAAAGGGAAAGCACGCCACTAAAAGAATTGATCCCATGAAATACACTATTCTATTTGTTTATGTATCAAATGACTGATAGGAAAGAGCCAGGCGTAGAGATAGTAGACTTGATCAATGTCATAGAGAATTCTTTTCACAGTTGTTCATGCCTTGTGTTTTACATCATTGATTAGGGGAGTATTTTCATCTTTTCCTTTCCTAGTGTCTCCATCTTTCTCAACTTTTCCAGGAGACATATTTACATTATCCTCTAAAACTTTAGGGAAATTTTAAAAAAGTTATGACACATTGGAAGTTGTTGATTTTGTATATGGGAGGAGCACTAGATTGCCAGTGAATTAGTGATCACTAGAGTTTTAGTTTGGTAAAAGATGGTAGTTGGAATTGATACCAGGATGTTTGTAACCCAGTTTTTACTTCATTATTTGATGTAGTTTTCCAAATGCCAGAGCCGGTCATTTTTAATGTAATAACTTGTCTCATTTTAGAATATGTGTTCTTGGAGAGGGTGATGCAGGTAAGTGGAAAATAACTTAATGTAGTGACTTGTTTTTCTCCAATGGATCTCTTATAAACCCAACAGCCATATAGCATTCTTTTGTCCAAATGACCTGATGGCACTTTCTTAACTTTTCTTGCTGTGACTCTAGCAATCTAGGGTCACACCACCTTCTCTCTCCTAGTCATGCTGTCAGTTGTAAGAGTGATATTGTCAATAGTACAGTGAGCAATTGGCACACGCTCTACTCTTTTCTTACATATATATATATATGTGTGTGTGTGTGTGTGTCTATATTTCTCAACTGCGAACTTTGGTAACATAATTGTTAAGGTGTGAACTATTTGCAGTGCACTTAACAACTGATGGCTACACATGATTGTGTAGTGACATCATGGTTAAAACCCTTCTTTGCAACATGTGGCCCCTTTCAGTTTTATTTTCAAGGAAAGGGTTCAATGACTTTTTTCTTTTGGAAGAAGAAAGACTTGCATTTCCATCTTAGAAAATCGAGAACTGGTTTTTTGCCTTTTTTCTTTTTTTGTCTTCAGCTCCTCGTCCTACTGGTTACTAATTCACATGTCCAGTCACTTCAGATTCATGGTGCTAACCCTTTGCCTTGTTCAAGGCTCTGACTTGAATTATTCCATAATCCCTTCTGTGAAGGAGGTTTCTCTCCACGCTCATCTAGCGAGGAAGGAACCGACCCTCCTTTATGTGAACTTGGAGACAGAGGCCAAGGTGAAGCCTCGGTGCCCCTCCACACCAGTGAGCTGCAGAAGGGCTGCAGAGTCCTGTGAATCTTTGGCTGCCCTCCTGGCTCCCTCCGGAGTTGGCATTGTCTGCACGGAGGAGCCCAGCTCCTTACAATCGAATTGTTGAAGTCTCCTGAAGCCGGCTGAAGGATAAGACTGGCCGGAAAGGACAGCAGCAAGCAGTGTGCTCCAAAAGTGGGTGGCAGAAACACTCAGAAGAAGAAAACCTTTCCGTTTCTCTTGTTTTCTCTTTATCTTCTCTCCCTTCCTTTTCCTTTCCTTAGATGGTACAGAGCCTGTCCACCCCCCATGGTGGTTGTTTTTCTCCTCAGAGCCCCAGGACAGAGCTGTATGTCTTAGTTGTAGGTCCACCCATGGGGGTTCTTTGCCCGGAGTCCCACGGCAGTTTATTCACATCTCTTTCATTCAAATGATTTCAGTAGTGTAATTTATCTGTTTAGGCATATCTGTCTTCCTTGCAGACCCCCAACATTTCAAGACCTTTGGGCACATAGTAGATACTTAAGTACTTGAGTGAATCCGTGAAGATCTTTTGTTGAATACGATCTAAATAAATACAATACCTACTCAGCACACGCATGCAAGCACTTGAGAGAGAGTTTGGTGTCTGCTGAAGCAGGCTGTGGACCAGCTTAGGGGCTCAGTGCCAAAGTGACCCAATAGATTTAGACAAAATGAAGGAGATAATTAACTTCAATTTTACAATTCATGGAGAACAGGAGCAGGATGTCTAGGTGTGAATCAGGACTTGATCATTCTTGTTGCATCTTTGGAAAATCCAGTCCTTTTTCTTTCTATGGAAACGTGACTGGCCAAGAGAGTGAACAGAGGACTGGCTTTTAGAAAGGCAATTTTGTCACAGGAAGTCCTGGAGGAAAATATATGGAAGGAGAGCTGCTAGAAACATGGCAGAGACGTTTTGTGTAGAAACCCTAAAATTTGGGTTTACATGCTGTCTCAAAGAGTTGTAACCCAACTTTTCTCCACTACAGATTTGAGCAGCTTTTAAATATCTAGGTATGCGAAAGGATTAGAAAGGAAAATAGATCCAACTGAAAGGAATTTCGGATGGAACAATGAAATGATGCTGAAGTAAGCCAGCGCACTGAAAAGAGTTTCAGAAAGACCTGCAGTCTCTAAAGGCAGTGGGCAATGTATCCATCAGGTTTCAAGTAGAAAGGGAAATGGGAACAATCGTCTGTCATCTCATGTCCAGGAGATGACAAGCAACAGTCTCTCAGAGAAGAAAAAGATATCTTTCCAACCGGTCGAGCCAGCCACCTGGGCCAGGCCCCTTTCAAGTGGACGAGTTCCAGAGGAGAGAGCCCCGGGGCCTGCCGCCAAGTTTCCTGGGGCGTGTGCTGGGCCCCCTCAGAGGACCAAGCAGCCTGGCAGCCTGTGTGCCAGAGCTGAGATCTGGCGGCCTCCCACACCCGGTTCCCTGTCCTGCCCCGTCCTCCCGAGGGAGGCCGATGGTCCTGGCAGTGGCGAGTGGGGTGGGGCTGGCTGTGAAGCTTTCCTGGGATGCCCCGGGAGAGGGCGCCGGGGGATGGGCTGCCCCTGGCCAGGTCTGAGGCACTGACCCAGCTCAGGGCTGTCGGGGGCGGAGAGAGAAGCCCCTCCGCCTCTTCCCTGAAGCTTCTTATGGCTGGCCAAATCCTTCACAAGACAGGTTCGCTGGAGAAAATAATACCCAGCTTAAGAACACGTGTACAGGGGAGAAACCCGCGAAACTGAGTCTCTCAACACAATGGCAGAGGAGATTCTCCTCCTATCTCCAGCTGCAGACAAAGGAGGATGTTGGGGGTGCGGTTTGGGCATGTGAGACTGGAGAAGACAATTGTCATGGAGAGGGACATGTAGACGATTGGATTGTCTGAACCGGTTCCCCTGCAGTGGGGTCAGGCCCGGAAGGGACAGCACGGAGGTGACCTCGAAGGGGCCTCTCTGTGGTGTGGCTGGCCCCCAGGGGGGGGGGCCCCGCGCCTGGGGATGGGGATGGAGGGGGGGAAGTGGGATGGCCTGTGAGTTGGCAGCAGTGGTGGATGCAGATACTCAGAGGTCAGGGATCTCTCACTCTTTCCCTGTCTGTCTGTCTGTCTGTCTGTCTGTCTCTCACTCTCTCTCTCTCTCTCTCTCTCTTTCTCTCTCGGGGACCTGAGGAGAAGAGGTGGGCGAGCCCTGCCCACCTCGCCTACCTGCCTTCCTCTCCCCTGGCCCCTTCTTTCTCCGGCTGCTTTGAGTGCCCTGTGGGCTTGGGTTCAACCCCTCAGGCCAAGGGCGCATGCGCCACCCGCCACCGCCGGGGCCTAGGGCGGGCCTCGGGGGTCCTCAGTGGAGGCCCCGCCCGCCCGCCCGCCAGGCCAGGCCAGTCCCAGCTGAAGAAGGAACGCCAACGCCCTGCTGGACTTGGCTTCAGCTGTTGTCTCCCTCCCATCCCCCACTTGCAATCAGCTGGCCGGCCGCTTCCCTTCTTTGGAAGCGGTGGTCTGGACCTGGTGGCCAAAGGCCGACTGGGGTGCCAGGTCGAGGCTCTGCCTCGGCCAGCTGCTTTTGCCCGGGCCTCATTTCTTCCTGGAAAGGCAAAACCACGGCCTCACCCCACGCCCGCACTTGTCGACTCCAGCCAGGTGGAGGAAAGGCTCTGTGGAATCAGAAGGGCCCAGACAGGCTTATGGCCAAGCAGTGAGTGAGGCCCCAGCAGGCCGCCGGCTTGGGGAGCCGCTGCCACACGGGCAGGCCCTTCCGGCGACGGGTCCCAGCATCATCTCTGGAGTCGGGAGGGCCCGGCCTTCCTAGTGCCCAGGCCACGGCTCTGAGGAGAAATCCGCGTTGGAGGGCACGCGTGAGGCCCTCGGCCTGAGGGCGCTGGTGCCACGCCGGGGGCGACTGGAAGGCTGGCTCGGCTCGCCTGCTTTGTCCAAAGGAGGCTGGCCAACCAGCCCGACCGGCCACCTGGGCCAGGCCCCTTTCAAGTGGACAAGATCCGGGGGAAAGGGCCCTGGGGCCTGCCGCCAAGTCTCCTGGGGCGTGTGCTGGGCCCCCTCAGAGGAGGGAGCCACCTGGCAACCTGTGTGCCAGACCTTAGATCTGGCGGCCTGCCACACCCGGCTCCCTGCCCTGCCCACGCCTGCCTCCATCCACTCCACGGAGGACGATGGTGTTGGCAGTGCGAGCGGAGATAGTCGTTAGAGACTTCCCTTGGAGTTGTAGTCCAAGAGCATAACAGAAGAGCACTGAGCTTGGGCTCGGCCATTTATCCGCTTTGTAACCTGGCTGAGTTTTCTAGCCACTGTGCCCAGTCTCTTCATCTAGCAAATGGTGCAAAGAACAACATTGACTACGTCGGGATGTTTTCAGGGTCATGTGAGTTAAGATGTGTTCCAGCACAGAGTTTACATTCAGGGTGCAGTCCTTGGCTCAGTAGAAGTGTTCGCTGCTGTTCTTATAATTGTCATTATTTCACGTCCTTATCTTCCTCGTGAGTTCCCTGTCAAACCAACCACGATCCACGGTGTCAGCAGTTTGATTCCAGGTCCCTGCTTCAAGGCCTGCAGAGGGAACCTCGTGCTCATAACCTCCTGTTTTTCTCCCAGTCTCTGGAGGGATGCATTGACCTCTAGCTTGTCTGCACTGAGGCACGGAATGGGGTCCCACACCCAACCCCGCGTCTCCTCCTTTTCATATCTGATGCTTTGGGAAGACTGCTTACTGTTCACTCGGTGGACTATACTCCCTGACATGAGCAACGCACGGGAGAGAGGCGGTAGGAAACACTGATCCATGTAGGGCTCTGAGTTGACCATAACACAGAGTACAGTTGATCAAGGGCCGAGGTAGAGTTCCTTAAGGCAAAGATCTGCCGAGATGAGGGTGTTCTAATGTGACGCCGCCTGAAAATAAAGCAAACACATAAAAGCATATGTAGTGGTCAAAGGGAAAGCACGCCACTAAAAGAATTGATCCCATGAAATACACTATTCTATTTGTTTATGTATCAAATGACTGATAGGAAAGAGCCAGGCGTAGAGATAGTAGACTTGATCAATGTCATAGAGAATTCTTTTCACAGTTGTTCATGCCTTGTGTTTTACATCATTGATTAGGGGAGTATTTTCATCTTTTCCTTTCCTAGTGTCTCCATCTTTCTCAACTTTTCCAGGAGACATATTTACATTATCCTCTAAAACTTTAGGGAAATTTTAAAAAAGTTATGACACATTGGAAGTTGTTGATTTTGTATATGGGAGGAGCACTAGATTGCCAGTGAATTAGTGATCACTAGAGTTTTAGTTTGGTAAAAGATGGTAGTTGGAATTGATACCAGGATGTTTGTAACCCAGTTTTTACTTCATTATTTGATGTAGTTTTCCAAATGCCAGAGCCGGTCATTTTTAATGTAATAACTTGTCTCATTTTAGAATATGTGTTCTTGGAGAGGGTGATGCAGGTAAGTGGAAAATAACTTAATGTAGTGACTTGTTTTTCTCCAATGGATCTCTTATAAACCCAACAGCCATATAGCATTCTTTTGTCCAAATGACCTGATGGCACTTTCTTAACTTTTCTTGCTGTGACTCTAGCAATCTAGGGTCACACCACCTTCTCTCTCCTAGTCATGCTTTCAGTTGTAAGAGTGATATTGTCAATAGTACAGTGAGCAATTGGCACACGCTCTACTCTTTTCTTACATATATATATATATGTGTGTGTGTGTGTGTGTCTATATTTCTCAACTGCGAACTTTGGTAACATAATTGTTAAGGTGTGAACTATTTGCAGTGCACTTAACAACTGATGGCTACACATGATTGTGTAGTGACATCATGGTTAAAACCCTTCTTTGCAACATGTGGCCCCTTTCAGTTTTATTTTCAAGGAAAGGGTTCAATGACTTTTTTCTTTTGGAAGAAGAAAGACTTGCATTTCCATCTTAGAAAATCGAGAACTGGTTTTTTGCCTTTTTTCTTTTTTTGTCTTCAGCTCCTCGTCCTACTGGTTACTAATTCACATGTCCAGTCACTTCAGATTCATGGTGCTAACCCTTTGCCTTGTTCAAGGCTCTGACTTGAATTATTCCATAATCCCTTCTGTGAAGGAGGTTTCTCTCCACGCTCATCTAGCGAGGAAGGAACCGACCCTCCTTTATGTGAACTTGGAGACAGAGGCCAAGGTGAAGCCTCGGTGCCCCTCCACACCAGTGAGCTGCAGAAGGGCTGCAGAGTCCTGTGAATCTTTGGCTGCCCTCCTGGCTCCCTCCGGAGTTGGCATTGTCTGCACGGAGGAGCCCAGCTCCTTACAATCGAATTGTTGAAGTCTCCTGAAGCCGGCTGAAGGATAAGACTGGCCGGAAAGGACAGCAGCAAGCAGTGTGCTCCAAAAGTGGGTGGCAGAAACACTCAGAAGAAGAAAACCTTTCCGTTTCTCTTGTTTTCTCTTTATCTTCTCTCCCTTCCTTTTCCTTTCCTTAGATGGTACAGAGCCTGTCCACCCCCCATGGTGGTTGTTTTTCTCCTCAGAGCCCCAGGACAGAGCTGTATGTCTTAGTTGTAGGTCCACCCATGGGGGTTCTTTGCCCGGAGTCCCACGGCAGTTTATTCACATCTCTTTCATTCAAATGATTTCAGTAGTGTAATTTATCTGTTTAGGCATATCTGTCTTCCTTGCAGACCCCCAACATTTCAAGACCTTTGGGCACATAGTAGATACTTAAGTACTTGAGTGAATCCGTGAAGATCTTTTGTTGAATACGATCTAAATAAATACAATACCTACTCAGCACACGCATGCAAGCACTTGAGAGAGAGTTTGGTGTCTGCTGAAGCAGGCTGTGGACCAGCTTAGGGGCTCAGTGCCAAAGTGACCCAATAGATTTAGACAAAATGAAGGAGATAATTAACTTCAATTTTACAATTCATGGAGAACAGGAGCAGGATGTCTAGGTGTGAATCAGGACTTGATCATTCTTGTTGCATCTTTGGAAAATCCAGTCCTTTTTCTTTCTATGGAAACGTGACTGGCCAAGAGAGTGAACAGAGGACTGGCTTTTAGAAAGGCAATTTTGTCACAGGAAGTCCTGGAGGAAAATATATGGAAGGAGAGCTGCTAGAAACATGGCAGAGACGTTTTGTGTAGAAACCCTAAAATTTGGGTTTACATGCTGTCTCAAAGAGTTGTAACCCAACTTTTCTCCACTACAGATTTGAGCAGCTTTTAAATATCTAGGTATGCGAAAGGATTAGAAAGGAAAATAGATCCAACTGAAAGGAATTTCGGATGGAACAATGAAATGATGCTGAAGTAAGCCAGCGCACTGAAAAGAGTTTCAGAAAGACCTGCAGTCTCTAAAGGCAGTGGGCAATGTATCCATCAGGTTTCAAGTAGAAAGGGAAATGGGAACAATCGTCTGTCATCTCATGTCCAGGAGATGACAAGCAACAGTCTCTCAGAGAAGAAAAAGATATCTTTCCAACCGGTCGAGCCAGCCACCTGGGCCAGGCCCCTTTCAAGTGGACGAGTTCCAGAGGAGAGAGCCCCGGGGCCTGCCGCCAAGTTTCCTGGGGCGTGTGCTGGGCCCCCTCAGAGGACCAAGCAGCCTGGCAGCCTGTGTGCCAGAGCTGAGATCTGGCGGCCTCCCACACCCGGTTCCCTGTCCTGCCCCGTCCTCCCGAGGGAGGCCGATGGTCCTGGCAGTGGCGAGTGGGGTGGGGCTGGCTGTGAAGCTTTCCTGGGATGCCCCGGGAGAGGGCGCCGGGGGATGGGCTGCCCCTGGCCAGGTCTGAGGCACTGACCCAGCTCAGGGCTGTCGGGGGCGGAGAGAGAAGCCCCTCCGCCTCTTCCCTGAAGCTTCTTATGGCTGGCCAAATCCTTCACAAGACAGGTTCGCTGGAGAAAATAATACCCAGCTTAAGAACACGTGTACAGGGGAGAAACCCGCGAAACTGAGTCTCTCAACACAATGGCAGAGGAGATTCTCCTCCTATCTCCAGCTGCAGACAAAGGAGGATGTTGGGGGTGCGGTTTGGGCATGTGAGACTGGAGAAGACAATTGTCATGGAGAGGGACATGTAGACGATTGGAGGTTTCCCCTGCAGTGGGGTCAGGCCCGGAAGGGACAGCACGGAGGTGACCTCGAAGGGGCCTCTCTGTGGTGTGGCTGGCCCCCAGGGGGGGGGGCCCCGCGCCTGGGGATGGGGATGGAGGGGGGGAAGTGGGATGGCCTGTGAGTTGGCAGCAGTGGTGGATGCAGATACTCAGAGGTCAGGGATCTCTCACTCTTTCCCTGTCTGTCTGTCTGTCTGTCTGTCTGTCTCTCACTCTCTCTCTCTCTCTCTCTCTCTTTCTCTCTCGGGGACCTGAGGAGAAGAGGTGGGCGAGCCCTGCCCACCTCGCCTACCTGCCTTCCTCTCCCCCTGGCCCCTTCTTTCTCCGGCTGCTTTGAGTGCCCTGTGGGCTTGGGTTCAACCCCTCAGGCCAAGGGCGCATGCGCCACCCGCCACCGCCGGGGCCTAGGGCGGGCCTCGGGGGTCCTCAGTGGAGGCCCCGCCCGCCCGCCCGCCAGGCCAGGCCAGTCCCAGCTGAAGAAGGAACGCCAACGCCCTGCTGGACTTGGCTTCAGCTGTTGTCTCCCTCCCATCCCCCACTTGCAATCAGCTGGCCGGCCGCTTCCCTTCTTTGGAAGCGGTGGTCTGGACCTGGTGGCCAAAGGCCGACTGGGGTGCCAGGTCGAGGCTCTGCCTCGGCCAGCTGCTTTTGCCCGGGCCTCATTTCTTCCTGGAAAGGCAAAACCACGGCCTCACCCCACGCCCGCACTTGTCGACTCCAGCCAGGTGGAGGAAAGGCTCTGTGGAATCAGAAGGGCCCAGACAGGCTTATGGCCAAGCAGTGAGTGAGGCCCCAGCAGGCCGCCGGCTTGGGGAGCCGCTGCCACACGGGCAGGCCCTTCCGGCGACGGGTCCCAGCATCATCTCTGGAGTCGGGAGGGCCCGGCCTTCCTAGTGCCCCAGGCCACGGCTCTGAGGAGAAATCCGCGTTGGAGGGCACGCGTGAGGCCCTCGGCCTGAGGGCGCTGGTGCCACGCCGGGGGGCGACTGGAAGGCTGGCTCGGCTCGCCTGCTTTGTCCAAAGGAGGCTGGCCAACCAGCCCGACCGGCCACCTGGGGCCAGGCCCCTTTCAAGTGGACAAGATCCGGGGGAAAGGGCCCTGGGGCCTGCCGCCAAGTCTCCTGGGGCGTGTGCTGGGCCCCCTCAGAGGAGGGAGCCACCTGGCAACCTGTGTGCCAGACCTTAGATCTGGCGGCCTGCCACACCCGGCTCCCTGCCCTGCCCACGCCTGCCTCCATCCACTCCACGGAGGACGATGGTGTTGGCAGTGCGAGCGGAGATAGTCGTTAGAGACTTCCCTTGGAGTTGTAGTCCAAGAGCATAACAGAAGAGCACTGAGCTTGGGCTCGGCCATTTATCCGCTTTGTAACCTGGCTGAGTTTTCTAGCCACTGTGCCCAGTCTCTTCATCTAGCAAATGGTGCAAAGAACAACATTGACTACGTCGGGATGTTTTCAGGGTCATGTGAGTTAAGATGTGTTCCAGCACAGAGTTTACATTCAGGGTGCAGTCCTTGGCTCAGTAGAAGTGTTCGCTGCTGTTCTTATAATTGTCATTATTTCACGTCCTTATCTTCCTCGTGAGTTCCCTGTCAAACCAACCACGATCCACGGTGTCAGCAGTTTGATTCCAGGTCCCTGCTTCAAGGCCTGCAGAGGGAACCTCGTGCTCATAACCTCCTGTTTTTCTCCCAGTCTCTGGAGGGATGCATTGACCTCTAGCTTGTCTGCACTGAGGCACGGAATGGGGTCCCACACCCAACCCCGCGTCTCCTCCTTTTCATATCTGATGCTTTGGGAAGACTGCTTACTGTTCACTCGGTGGACTATACTCCCTGACATGAGCAACGCACGGGAGAGAGGCGGTAGGAAACACTGATCCATGTAGGGCTCTGAGTTGACCATAACACAGAGTACAGTTGATCAAGGGCCGAGGTAGAGTTCCTTAAGGCAAAGATCTGCCGAGATGAGGGTGTTCTAATGTGACGCCGCCTGAAAATAAAGCAAACACATAAAAGCATATGTAGTGGTCAAAGGGAAAGCACGCCACTAAAAGAATTGATCCCATGAAATACACTATTCTATTTGTTTATGTATCAAATGACTGATAGGAAAGAGCCAGGCGTAGAGATAGTAGACTTGATCAATGTCATAGAGAATTCTTTTCACAGTTGTTCATGCCTTGTGTTTTACATCATTGATTAGGGGAGTATTTTCATCTTTTCCTTTCCTAGTGTCTCCATCTTTCTCAACTTTTCCAGGAGACATATTTACATTATCCTCTAAAACTTTAGGGAAATTTTAAAAAAGTTATGACACATTGGAAGTTGTTGATTTTGTATATGGGAGGAGCACTAGATTGCCAGTGAATTAGTGATCACTAGAGTTTTAGTTTGGTAAAAGATGGTAGTTGGAATTGATACCAGGATGTTTGTAACCCAGTTTTTACTTCATTATTTGATGTAGTTTTCCAAATGCCAGAGCCGGTCATTTTTAATGTAATAACTTGTCTCATTTTAGAATATGTGTTCTTGGAGAGGGTGATGCAGGTAAGTGGAAAATAACTTAATGTAGTGACTTGTTTTTCTCCAATGGATCTCTTATAAACCCAACAGCCATATAGCATTCTTTTGTCCAAATGACCTGATGGCACTTTCTTAACTTTTCTTGCTGTGACTCTAGCAATCTAGGGTCACACCACCTTCTCTCTCCTAGTCATGCTTTCAGTTGTAAGAGTGATATTGTCAATAGTACAGTGAGCAATTGGCACACGCTCTACTCTTTTCTTACATATATATATATATGTGTGTGTGTGTGTGTGTCTATATTTCTCAACTGCGAACTTTGGTAACATAATTGTTAAGGTGTGAACTATTTGCAGTGCACTTAACAACTGATGGCTACACATGATTGTGTAGTGACATCATGGTTAAAACCCTTCTTTGCAACATGTGGCCCCTTTCAGTTTTATTTTCAAGGAAAGGGTTCAATGACTTTTTTCTTTTGGAAGAAGAAAGACTTGCATTTCCATCTTAGAAAATCGAGAACTGGTTTTTTGCCTTTTTTCTTTTTTTGTCTTCAGCTCCTCGTCCTACTGGTTACTAATTCACATGTCCAGTCACTTCAGATTCATGGTGCTAACCCTTTGCCTTGTTCAAGGCTCTGACTTGAATTATTCCATAATCCCTTCTGTGAAGGAGGTTTCTCTCCACGCTCATCTAGCGAGGAAGGAACCGACCCTCCTTTATGTGAACTTGGAGACAGAGGCCAAGGTGAAGCCTCGGTGCCCCTCCACACCAGTGAGCTGCAGAAGGGCTGCAGAGTCCTGTGAATCTTTGGCTGCCCTCCTGGCTCCCTCCGGAGTTGGCATTGTCCTGCACGGAGGAGCCCAGCTCCTTACAATCGAATTGTTGAAGTCTCCTGAAGCCGGCTGAAGGATAAGACTGGCCGGAAAGGACAGCAGCAAGCAGTGTGCTCCAAAAGTGGGTGGCAGAAACACTCAGAAGAAGAAAACCTTTCCGTTTCTCTTGTTTTCTCTTTATCTTCTCTCCCTTCCTTTTCCTTTCCTTAGATGGTACAGAGCCTGTCCACCCCCCATGGTGGTTGTTTTTCTCCTCAGAGCCCCAGGACAGAGCTGTATGTCTTAGTTGTAGGTCCACCCATGGGGGTTCTTTGCCCGGAGTCCCACGGCAGTTTATTCACATCTCTTTCATTCAAATGATTTCAGTAGTGTAATTTATCTGTTTAGGCATATCTGTCTTCCTTGCAGACCCCCAACATTTCAAGACCTTTGGGCACATAGTAGATACTTAAGTACTTGAGTGAATCCGTGAAGATCTTTTGTTGAATACGATCTAAATAAATACAATACCTACTCAGCACACGCATGCAAGCACTTGAGAGAGAGTTTGGTGTCTGCTGAAGCAGGCTGTGGACCAGCTTAGGGGCTCAGTGCCAAAGTGACCCAATAGATTTAGACAAAATGAAGGAGATAATTAACTTCAATTTTACAATTCATGGAGAACAGGAGCAGGATGTCTAGGTGTGAATCAGGACTTGATCATTCTTGTTGCATCTTTGGAAAATCCAGTCCTTTTTCTTTCTATGGAAACGTGACTGGCCAAGAGAGTGAACAGAGGACTGGCTTTTAGAAAGGCAATTTTGTCACAGGAAGTCCTGGAGGAAAATATATGGAAGGAGAGCTGCTAGAAACATGGCAGAGACGTTTTGTGTAGAAACCCTAAAATTTGGGTTTACATGCTGTCTCAAAGAGTTGTAACCCAACTTTTCTCCACTACAGATTTGAGCAGCTTTTAAATATCTAGGTATGCGAAAGGATTAGAAAGGAAAATAGATCCAACTGAAAGGAATTTCGGATGGAACAATGAAATGATGCTGAAGTAAGCCAGCGCACTGAAAAGAGTTTCAGAAAGACCTGCAGTCTCTAAAGGCAGTGGGCAATGTATCCATCAGGTTTCAAGTAGAAAGGGAAATGGGAACAATCGTCTGTCATCTCATGTCCAGGAGATGACAAGCAACAGTCTCTCAGAGAAGAAAAAGATATCTTTCCAACCGGTCGAGCCAGCCACCTGGGCCAGGCCCCTTTCAAGTGGACGAGTTCCAGAGGAGAGAGCCCCGGGGCCTGCCGCCAAGTTTCCTGGGGGCGTGTGCTGGGCCCCCTCAGAGGACCAAGCAGCCTGGCAGCCTGTGTGCCAGAGCTGAGATCTGGCGGCCTCCCACACCCGGTTCCCTGTCCTGCCCCGTCCTCCCGAGGGAGGCCGATGGTCCTGGCAGTGGCGAGTGGGGTGGGGCTGGCTGTGAAGCTTTCCTGGGATGCCCCGGGAGAGGGCGCCGGGGGATGGGCTGCCCCTGGCCAGGTCTGAGGCACTGACCCAGCTCAGGGCTGTCGGGGGCGGAGAGAGAAGCCCCTCCGCCTCTTCCCTGAAGCTTCTTATGGCTGGCCAAATCCTTCACAAGACAGGTTCGCTGGAGAAAATAATACCCAGCTTAAGAACACGTGTACAGGGGAGAAACCCGCGAAACTGAGTCTCTCAACACAATGGCAGAGGAGATTCTCCTCCTATCTCCAGCTGCAGACAAAGGAGGATGTTGGGGGTGCGGTTTGGGCATGTGAGACTGGAGAAGACAATTGTCATGGAGAGGGACATGTAGACGATTGGATTGTCTGAAACCGGTTCCCCTGCAGTGGGGTCAGGCCCGGAAGGGACAGCACGGAGGTGACCTCGAAGGGGCCTCTCTGTGGTGTGGCTGGCCCCCAGGGGGGGGGGCCCCGCGCCTGGGGATGGGGATGGAGGGGGGGGAAGTGGGATGGCCTGTGAGTTGGCAGCAGTGGTGGATGCAGATACTCAGAGGTCAGGGATCTCTCACTCTTTCCCTGTCTGTCTGTCTGTCTGTCTGTCTGTCTCTCACTCTCTCTCTCTCTCTCTCTCTCTTTCTCTCTCGGGGACCTGAGGAGAAGAGGTGGGCGAGCCCTGCCCACCTCGCCTACCTGCCTTCCTCTCCCCCTGGCCCCTTCTTTCTCCGGCTGCTTTGAGTGCCCTGTGGGCTTGGGTTCAACCCCTCAGGCCAAGGGCGCATGCGCCACCCGCCACCGCCGGGGCCTAGGGCGGGCCTCGGGGGTCCTCAGTGGAGGCCCCGCCCGCCCGCCCGCCAGGCCAGGCCAGTCCCAGCTGAAGAAGGAACGCCAACGCCCTGCTGGACTTGGCTTCAGCTGTTGTCTCCCTCCCATCCCCCACTTGCAATCAGCTGGCCGGCCGCTTCCCTTCTTTGGAAGCGGTGGTCTGGACCTGGTGGCCAAAGGCCGACTGGGGTGCCAGGTCGAGGCTCTGCCTCGGCCAGCTGCTTTTGCCCGGGGCCTCATTTCTTCCTGGAAAGGCAAAACCACGGCCTCACCCCACGCCCGCACTTGTCGACTCCAGCCAGGTGGAGGAAAGGCTCTGTGGAATCAGAAGGGCCCAGACAGGCTTATGGCCAAGCAGTGAGTGAGGCCCCAGCAGGCCGCCGGCTTGGGGAGCCGCTGCCACACGGGCAGGCCCTTCCGGCGACGGGTCCCAGCATCATCTCTGGAGTCGGGAGGGCCCGGCCTTCCTAGTGCCCAGGCCACGGCTCTGAGGAGAAATCCGCGTTGGAGGGCACGCGTGAGGCCCTCGGCCTGAGGGCGCTGGTGCCACGCCGGGGGCGACTGGAAGGCTGGCTCGGCTCGCCTGCTTTGTCCAAAGGAGGCTGGCCAACCAGCCCGACCGGCCACCTGGGCCAGGCCCCTTTCAAGTGGACAAGATCCGGGGGAAAGGGCCCCTGGGGCCTGCCGCCAAGTCTCCTGGGGCGTGTGCTGGGCCCCCTCAGAGGAGGGAGCCACCTGGCAACCTGTGTGCCAGACCTTAGATCTGGCGGCCTGCCACACCCGGCTCCCTGCCCTGCCCACGCCTGCCTCCATCCACTCCACGGAGGACGATGGTGTTGGCAGTGCGAGCGGAGATAGTCGTTAGAGACTTCCCTTGGAGTTGTAGTCCAAGAGCATAACAGAAGAGCACTGAGCTTGGGCTCGGCCATTTATCCGCTTTGTAACCTGGCTGAGTTTTCTAGCCACTGTGCCCAGTCTCTTCATCTAGCAAATGGTGCAAAGAACAACATTGACTACGTCGGGATGTTTTCAGGGTCATGTGAGTTAAGATGTGTTCCAGCACAGAGTTTACATTCAGGGTGCAGTCCTTGGCTCAGTAGAAGTGTTCGCTGCTGTTCTTATAATTGTCATTATTTCACGTCCTTATCTTCCTCGTGAGTTCCCTGTCAAACCAACCACGATCCACGGTGTCAGCAGTTTGATTCCAGGTCCCTGCTTCAAGGCCTGCAGAGGGAACCTCGTGCTCATAACCTCCTGTTTTTCTCCCAGTCTCTGGAGGGATGCATTGACCTCTAGCTTGTCTGCACTGAGGCACGGAATGGGGTCCCACATCCAACCCCGCGTCTCCTCCTTTTCATATCTGATGCTTTGGGAAGACTGCTTACTGTTCACTCGGTGGACTATACTCCCTGACATGAGCAACGCACGGGAGAGAGGCGGTAGGAAACACTGATCCATGTAGGGCTCTGAGTTGACCATAACACAGAGTACAGTTGATCAAGGGCCGAGGTAGAGTTCCTTAAGGCAAAGATCTGCCGAGATGAGGGTGTTCTAATGTGACGCCGCCTGAAAATAAAGCAAACACATAAAAGCATATGTAGTGGTCAAAGGGAAAGCACGCCACTAAAAGAATTGATCCCATGAAATACACTATTCTATTTGTTTATGTATCAAATGACTGATAGGAAAGAGCCAGGCGTAGAGATAGTAGACTTGATCAATGTCATAGAGAATTCTTTTCACAGTTGTTCATGCCTTGTGTTTTACATCATTGATTAGGGGAGTATTTTCATCTTTTCCTTTCCTAGTGTCTCCATCTTTCTCAACTTTTCCAGGAGACATATTTACATTATCCTCTAAAACTTTAGGGAAATTTTAAAAAAGTTATGACACATTGGAAGTTGTTGATTTTGTATATGGGAGGAGCACTAGATTGCCAGTGAATTAGTGATCACTAGAGTTTTAGTTTGGTAAAAGATGGTAGTTGGAATTGATACCAGGATGTTTGTAACCCAGTTTTTACTTCATTATTTGATGTAGTTTTCCAAATGCCAGAGCCGGTCATTTTTAATGTAATAACTTGTCTCATTTTAGAATATGTGTTCTTGGAGAGGGTGATGCAGGTAAGTGGAAAATAACTTAATGTAGTGACTTGTTTTTCTCCAATGGATCTCTTATAAACCCAACAGCCATATAGCATTCTTTTGTCCAAATGACCTGATGGCACTTTCTTAACTTTTCTTGCTGTGACTCTAGCAATCTAGGGTCACACCACCTTCTCTCTCCTAGTCATGCTTTCAGTTGTAAGAGTGATATTGTCAATAGTACAGTGAGCAATTGGCACACGCTCTACTCTTTTCTTACATATATATATATATGTGTGTGTGTGTGTGTGTCTATATTTCTCAACTGCGAACTTTGGTAACATAATTGTTAAGGTGTGAACTATTTGCAGTGCACTTAACAACTGATGGCTACACATGATTGTGTAGTGACATCATGGTTAAAACCCTTCTTTGCAACATGTGGCCCCTTTCAGTTTTATTTTCAAGGAAAGGGTTCAATGACTTTTTTCTTTTGGAAGAAGAAAGACTTGCATTTCCATCTTAGAAAATCGAGAACTGGTTTTTTGCCTTTTTTCTTTTTTTGTCTTCAGCTCCTCGTCCTACTGGTTACTAATTCACATGTCCAGTCACTTCAGATTCATGGTGCTAACCCTTTGCCTTGTTCAAGGCTCTGACTTGAATTATTCCATAATCCCTTCTGTGAAGGAGGTTTCTCTCCACGCTCATCTAGCGAGGAAGGAACCGACCCTCCTTTATGTGAACTTGGAGACAGAGGCCAAGGTGAAGCCTCGGTGCCCCTCCACACCAGTGAGCTGCAGAAGGGCTGCAGAGTCCTGTGAATCTTTGGCTGCCCTCCTGGCTCCCTCCGGAGTTGGCATTGTCTGCACGGAGGAGCCCAGCTCCTTACAATCGAATTGTTGAAGTCTCCTGAAGCCGGCTGAAGGATAAGACTGGCCGGAAAGGACAGCAGCAAGCAGTGTGCTCCAAAAGTGGGTGGCAGAAACACTCAGAAGAAGAAAACCTTTCCGTTTCTCTTGTTTTCTCTTTATCTTCTCTCCCTTCCTTTTCCTTTCCTTAGATGGTACAGAGCCTGTCCACCCCCCATGGTGGTTGTTTTTCTCCTCAGAGCCCCAGGACAGAGCTGTATGTCTTAGTTGTAGGTCCACCCATGGGGGTTCTTTGCCCGGAGTCCCACGGCAGTTTATTCACATCTCTTTCATTCAAATGATTTCAGTAGTGTAATTTATCTGTTTAGGCATATCTGTCTTCCTTGCAGACCCCCAACATTTCAAGACCTTTGGGCACATAGTAGATACTTAAGTACTTGAGTGAATCCGTGAAGATCTTTTGTTGAATACGATCTAAATAAATACAATACCTACTCAGCACACGCATGCAAGCACTTGAGAGAGAGTTTGGTGTCTGCTGAAGCAGGCTGTGGACCAGCTTAGGGGCTCAGTGCCAAAGTGACCCAATAGATTTAGACAAAATGAAGGAGATAATTAACTTCAATTTTACAATTCATGGAGAACAGGAGCAGGATGTCTAGGTGTGAATCAGGACTTGATCATTCTTGTTGCATCTTTGGAAAATCCAGTCCTTTTTCTTTCTATGGAAACGTGACTGGCCAAGAGAGTGAACAGAGGACTGGCTTTTAGAAAGGCAATTTTGTCACAGGAAGTCCTGGAGGAAAATATATGGAAGGAGAGCTGCTAGAAACATGGCAGAGACGTTTTGTGTAGAAACCCTAAAATTTGGGTTTACATGCTGTCTCAAAGAGTTGTAACCCAACTTTTCTCCACTACAGATTTGAGCAGCTTTTAAATATCTAGGTATGCGAAAGGATTAGAAAGGAAAATAGATCCAACTGAAAGGAATTTCGGATGGAACAATGAAATGATGCTGAAGTAAGCCAGCGCACTGAAAAGAGTTTCAGAAAGACCTGCAGTCTCTAAAGGCAGTGGGCAATGTATCCATCAGGTTTCAAGTAGAAAGGGAAATGGGAACAATCGTCTGTCATCTCATGTCCAGGAGATGACAAGCAACAGTCTCTCAGAGAAGAAAAAGATATCTTTCCAACCGGTCGAGCCAGCCACCTGGGCCAGGCCCCTTTCAAGTGGACGAGTTCCAGAGGAGAGAGCCCCGGGGCCTGCCGCCAAGTTTCCTGGGGCGTGTGCTGGGCCCCCTCAGAGGACCAAGCAGCCTGGCAGCCTGTGTGCCAGAGCTGAGATCTGGCGGCCTCCCACACCCGGTTCCCTGTCCTGCCCCGTCCTCCCGAGGGAGGCCGATGGTCCTGGCAGTGGCGAGTGGGGTGGGGCTGGCTGTGAAGCTTTCCTGGGATGCCCCGGGAGAGGGCGCCGGGGGATGGGCTGCCCCTGGCCAGGTCTGAGGCACTGACCCAGCTCAGGGCTGTCGGGGGCGGAGAGAGAAGCCCCTCCGCCTCTTCCCTGAAGCTTCTTATGGCTGGCCAAATCCTTCACAAGACAGGTTCGCTGGAGAAAATAATACCCAGCTTAAGAACACGTGTACAGGGGAGAAACCCGCGAAACTGAGTCTCTCAACACAATGGCAGAGGAGATTCTCCTCCTATCTCCAGCTGCAGACAAAGGAGGATGTTGGGGGTGCGGTTTGGGCATGTGAGACTGGAGAAGACAATTGTCATGGAGAGGGACATGTAGACGATTGGATTGTCTGAACCGGTTCCCCTGCAGTGGGGTCAGGCCCGGAAGGGACAGCACGGAGGTGACCTCGAAGGGGCCTCTCTGTGGTGTGGCTGGCCCCCAGGGGGGGGGGGCCCCGCGCCTGGGGATGGGGATGGAGGGGGGGAAGTGGGATGGCCTGTGAGTTGGCAGCAGTGGTGGATGCAGATACTCAGAGGTCAGGGATCTCTCACTCTTTCCCTGTCTGTCTGTCTGTCTGTCTGTCTGTCTCTCACTCTCTCTCTCTCTCTCTCTTTCTCTCTCGGGGACCTGAGGAGAAGAGGTGGGCGAGCCCTGCCCACCTCGCCTACCTGCCTTCCTCTCCCCTGGCCCCTTCTTTCTCCGGCTGCTTTGAGTGCCCTGTGGGCTTGGGTTCAACCCCTCAGGCCAAGGGCGCATGCGCCACCCGCCACCGCCGGGGCCTAGGGCGGGCCTCGGGGGTCCTCAGTGGAGGCCCCGCCCGCCCGCCCGCCAGGCCAGGCCAGTCCCAGCTGAAGAAGGAACGCCAACGCCCTGCTGGACTTGGCTTCAGCTGTTGTCTCCCTCCCATCCCCCACTTGCAATCAGCTGGCCGGCCGCTTCCCTTCTTTGGAAGCGGTGGTCTGGACCTGGTGGCCAAAGGCCGACTGGGGTGCCAGGTCGAGGCTCTGCCTCGGCCAGCTGCTTTTGCCCGGGCCTCATTTCTTCCTGGAAAGGCAAAACCACGGCCTCACCCCACGCCCGCACTTGTCGACTCCAGCCAGGTGGAGGAAAGGCTCTGTGGAATCAGAAGGGCCCAGACAGGCTTATGGCCAAGCAGTGAGTGAGGCCCCAGCAGGCCGCCGGCTTGGGGAGCCGCTGCCACACGGGCAGGCCCTTCCGGCGACGGGTCCCAGCATCATCTCTGGAGTCGGGAGGGCCCGGCCTTCCTAGTGCCCAGGCCACGGCTCTGAGGAGAAATCCGCGTTGGAGGGCACGCGTGAGGCCCTCGGCCTGAGGGCGCTGGTGCCACGCCGGGGGCGACTGGAAGGCTGGCTCGGCTCGCCTGCTTTGTCCAAAGGAGGCTGGCCAACCAGCCCGACCGGCCACCTGGGCCAGGCCCCTTTCAAGTGGACAAGATCCGGGGGAAAGGGCCCTGGGGCCTGCCGCCAAGTCTCCTGGGGCGTGTGCTGGGCCCCCTCAGAGGAGGGAGACACCTGGCAACCTGTGTGCCAGACCTTAGATCTGGCGGCCTGCCACACCCGGCTCCCTGCCCTGCCCACGCCTGCCTCCATCCACTCCACGGAGGACGATGGTGTTGGCAGTGCGAGCGGAGATAGTCGTTAGAGACTTCCCTTGGAGTTGTAGTCCAAGAGCATAACAGAAGAGCACTGAGCTTGGGCTCGGCCATTTATCCGCTTTGTAACCTGGCTGAGTTTTCTAGCCACTGTGCCCAGTCTCTTCATCTAGCAAATGGTGCAAAGAACAACATTGACTACGTCGGGATGTTTTCAGGGTCATGTGAGTTAAGATGTGTTCCAGCACAGAGTTTACATTCAGGGTGCAGTCCTTGGCTCAGTAGAAGTGTTCGCTGCTGTTCTTATAATTGTCATTATTTCACGTCCTTATCTTCCTCGTGAGTTCCCTGTCAAACCAACCACGATCCACGGTGTCAGCAGTTTGATTCCAGGTCCCTGCTTCAAGGCCTGCAGAGGGAACCTCGTGCTCATAACCTCCTGTTTTTCTCCCAGTCTCTGGAGGGATGCATTGACCTCTAGCTTGTCTGCACTGAGGCACGGAATGGGGTCCCACACCCAACCCCGCGTCTCCTCCTTTTCATATCTGATGCTTTGGGAAGACTGCTTACTGTTCACTCGGTGGACTATACTCCCTGACATGAGCAACACACGGGAGAGAGGCGGTAGGAAACACTGATCCATGTAGGGCTCTGAGTTGACCATAACACAGAGTACAGTTGATCAAGGGCCGAGGTAGAGTTCCTTAAGGCAAAGATCTGCCGAGATGAGGGTGTTCTAATGTGACGCCGCCTGAAAATAAAGCAAACACATAAAAGCATATGTAGTGGTCAAAGGGAAAGCACGCCACTAAAAGAATTGATCCCATGAAATACACTATTCTATTTGTTTATGTATCAAATGACTGATAGGAAAGAGCCAGGCGTAGAGATAGTAGACTTGATCAATGTCATAGAGAATTCTTTTCACAGTTGTTCATGCCTTGTGTTTTACATCATTGATTAGGGGAGTATTTTCATCTTTTCCTTTCCTAGTGTCTCCATCTTTCTCAACTTTTCCAGGAGACATATTTACATTATCCTCTAAAACTTTAGGGAAATTTTAAAAAAGTTATGACACATTGGAAGTTGTTGATTTTGTATATGGGAGGAGCACTAGATTGCCAGTGAATTAGTGATCACTAGAGTTTTAGTTTGGTAAAAGATGGTAGTTGGAATTGATACCAGGATGTTTGTAACCCAGTTTTTACTTCATTATTTGATGTAGTTTTCCAAATGCCAGAGCCGGTCATTTTTAATGTAATAACTTGTCTCATTTTAGAATATGTGTTCTTGGAGAGGGTGATGCAGGTAAGTGGAAAATAACTTAATGTAGTGACTTGTTTTTCTCCAATGGATCTCTTATAAACCCAACAGCCATATAGCATTCTTTTGTCCAAATGACCTGATGGCACTTTCTTAACTTTTCTTGCTGTGACTCTAGCAATCTAGGGTCACACCACCTTCTCTCTCCTAGTCATGCTTTCAGTTGTAAGAGTGATATTGTCAATAGTACAGTGAGCAATTGGCACACGCTCTACTCTTTTCTTACATATATATATATATGTGTGTGTGTGTGTGTGTCTATATTTCTCAACTGCGAACTTTGGTAACATAATTGTTAAGGTGTGAACTATTTGCAGTGCACTTAACAACTGATGGCTACACATGATTGTGTAGTGACATCATGGTTAAAACCCTTCTTTGCAACATGTGGCCCCTTTCAGTTTTATTTTCAAGGAAAGGGTTCAATGACTTTTTTCTTTTGGAAGAAGAAAGACTTGCATTTCCATCTTAGAAAATCGAGAACTGGTTTTTTGCCTTTTTTCTTTTTTTGTCTTCAGCTCCTCGTCCTACTGGTTACTAATTCACATGTCCAGTCACTTCAGATTCATGGTGCTAACCCTTTGCCTTGTTCAAGGCTCTGACTTGAATTATTCCATAATCCCTTCTGTGAAGGAGGTTTCTCTCCACGCTCATCTAGCGAGGAAGGAACCGACCCTCCTTTATGTGAACTTGGAGACAGAGGCCAAGGTGAAGCCTCGGTGCCCCTCCACACCAGTGAGCTGCAGAAGGGCTGCAGAGTCCTGTGAATCTTTGGCTGCCCTCCTGGCTCCCTCCGGAGTTGGCATTGTCTGCACGGAGGAGCCCAGCTCCTTACAATCGAATTGTTGAAGTCTCCTGAAGCCGGCTGAAGGATAAGACTGGCCGGAAAGGACAGCAGCAAGCAGTGTGCTCCAAAAGTGGGTGGCAGAAACACTCAGAAGAAGAAAACCTTTCCGTTTCTCTTGTTTTCTCTTTATCTTCTCTCCCTTCCTTTTCCTTTCCTTAGATGGTACAGAGCCTGTCCACCCCCCATGGTGGTTGTTTTTCTCCTCAGAGCCCCAGGACAGAGCTGTATGTCTTAGTTGTAGGTCCACCCATGGGGGTTCTTTGCCCGGAGTCCCACGGCAGTTTATTCACATCTCTTTCATTCAAATGATTTCAGTAGTGTAATTTATCTGTTTAGGCATATCTGTCTTCCTTGCAGACCCCCAACATTTCAAGACCTTTGGGCACATAGTAGATACTTAAGTACTTGAGTGAATCCGTGAAGATCTTTTGTTGAATACGATCTAAATAAATACAATACCTACTCAGCACACGCATGCAAGCACTTGAGAGAGAGTTTGGTGTCTGCTGAAGCAGGCTGTGGACCAGCTTAGGGGCTCAGTGCCAAAGTGACCCAATAGATTTAGACAAAATGAAGGAGATAATTAACTTCAATTTTACAATTCATGGAGAACAGGAGCAGGATGTCTAGGTGTGAATCAGGACTTGATCATTCTTGTTGCATCTTTGGAAAATCCAGTCCTTTTTCTTTCTATGGAAACGTGACTGGCCAAGAGAGTGAACAGAGGACTGGCTTTTAGAAAGGCAATTTTGTCACAGGAAGTCCTGGAGGAAAATATATGGAAGGAGAGCTGCTAGAAACATGGCAGAGACGTTTTGTGTAGAAACCCTAAAATTTGGGTTTACATGCTGTCTCAAAGAGTTGTAACCCAACTTTTCTCCACTACAGATTTGAGCAGCTTTTAAATATCTAGGTATGCGAAAGGATTAGAAAGGAAAATAGATCCAACTGAAAGGAATTTCGGATGGAACAATGAAATGATGCTGAAGTAAGCCAGCGCACTGAAAAGAGTTTCAGAAAGACCTGCAGTCTCTAAAGGCAGTGGGCAATGTATCCATCAGGTTTCAAGTAGAAAGGGAAATGGGAACAATCGTCTGTCATCTCATGTCCAGGAGATGACAAGCAACAGTCTCTCAGAGAAGAAAAAGATATCTTTCCAACCGGTCGAGCCAGCCACCTGGGCCAGGCCCCTTTCAAGTGGACGAGTTCCAGAGGAGAGAGCCCCGGGGCCTGCCGCCAAGTTTCCTGGGGCGTGTGCTGGGCCCCCTCAGAGGACCAAGCAGCCTGGCAGCCTGTGTGCCAGAGCTGAGATCTGGCGGCCTCCCACACCCGGTTCCCTGTCCTGCCCCGTCCTCCCGAGGGAGGCCGATGGTCCTGGCAGTGGCGAGTGGGGTGGGGCTGGCTGTGAAGCTTTCCTGGGATGCCCCGGGAGAGGGCGCCGGGGGATGGGCTGCCCCTGGCCAGGTCTGAGGCACTGACCCAGCTCAGGGCTGTCGGGGGCGGAGAGAGAAGCCCCTCCGCCTCTTCCCTGAAGCTTCTTATGGCTGGCCAAATCCTTCACAAGACAGGTTCGCTGGAGAAAATAATACCCAGCTTAAGAACACGTGTACAGGGGAGAAACCCGCGAAACTGAGTCTCTCAACACAATGGCAGAGGAGATTCTCCTCCTATCTCCAGCTGCAGACAAAGGAGGATGTTGGGGGTGCGGTTTGGGCATGTGAGACTGGAGAAGACAATTGTCATGGAGAGGGACATGTAGACGATTGGATTGTCTGAACCGGTTCCCCTGCAGTGGGGTCAGGCCCGGAAGGGACAGCACGGAGGTGACCTCGAAGGGGCCTCTCTGTGGTGTGGCTGGCCCCCAGGGGGGGGGGGCCCCGCGCCTGGGGATGGGGATGGAGGGGGGGAAGTGGGATGGCCTGTGAGTTGGCAGCAGTGGTGGATGCAGATACTCAGAGGTCAGGGATCTCTCACTCTTTCCCTGTCTGTCTGTCTGTCTGTCTGTCTGTCTCTCACTCTCTCTCTCTCTCTCTCTCTTTCTCTCTCGGGGACCTGAGGAGAAGAGGTGGGCGAGCCCTGCCCACCTCGCCTACCTGCCTTCCTCTCCCCTGGCCCCTTCTTTCTCCGGCTGCTTTGAGTGCCCTGTGGGCTTGGGTTCAACCCCTCAGGCCAAGGGCGCATGCGCCACCCGCCACCGCCGGGGCCTAGGGCGGGCCTCGGGGGTCCTCAGTGGAGGCCCCGCCCGCCCGCCCGCCAGGCCAGGCCAGTCCCAGCTGAAGAAGGAACGCCAACGCCCTGCTGGACTTGGCTTCAGCTGTTGTCTCCCTCCCATCCCCCACTTGCAATCAGCTGGCCGGCCGCTTCCCTTCTTTGGAAGCGGTGGTCTGGACCTGGTGGCCAAAGGCCGACTGGGGTGCCAGGTCGAGGCTCTGCCTCGGCCAGCTGCTTTTGCCCGGGCCTCATTTCTTCCTGGAAAGGCAAAACCACGGCCTCACCCCACGCCCGCACTTGTCGACTCCAGCCAGGTGGAGGAAAGGCTCTGTGGAATCAGAAGGGCCCAGACAGGCTTATGGCCAAGCAGTGAGTGAGGCCCCAGCAGGCCGCCGGCTTGGGGAGCCGCTGCCACACGGGCAGGCCCTTCCGGCGACGGGTCCCAGCATCATCTCTGGAGTCGGGAGGGCCCGGCCTTCCTAGTGCCCAGGCCACGGCTCTGAGGAGAAATCCGCGTTGGAGGGCACGCGTGAGGCCCTCGGCCTGAGGGCGCTGGTGCCACGCCGGGGGCGACTGGAAGGCTGGCTCGGCTCGCCTGCTTTGTCCAAAGGAGGCTGGCCAACCAGCCCGACCGGCCACCTGGGCCAGGCCCCTTTCAAGTGGACAAGATCCGGGGGAAAGGGCCCTGGGGCCTGCCGCCAAGTCTCCTGGCGCGTGTGCTGGGCCCCCTCAGAGGAGGGAGCCACCTGGCAACCTGTGTGCCAGACCTTAGATCTGGCGGCCTGCCACACCCGGCTCCCTGCCCTGCCCACGCCTGCCTCCATCCACTCCACGGAGGACGATGGTGTTGGCAGTGCGAGCGGAGATAGTCGTTAGAGACTTCCCTTGGAGTTGTAGTCCAAGAGCATAACAGAAGAGCACTGAGCTTGGGCTCGGCCATTTATCCGCTTTGTAACCTGGCTGAGTTTTCTAGCCACTGTGCCCAGTCTCTTCATCTAGCAAATGGTGCAAAGAACAACATTGACTACGTCGGGATGTTTTCAGGGTCATGTGAGTTAAGATGTGTTCCAGCACAGAGTTTACATTCAGGGTGCAGTCCTTGGCTCAGTAGAAGTGTTCGCTGCTGTTCTTATAATTGTCATTATTTCACGTCCTTATCTTCCTCATGAGTTCCCTGTCAAACCAACCACGATCCACGGTGTCAGCAGTTTGATTCCAGGTCCCTGCTTCAAGGCCTGCAGAGGGAACCTCGTGCTCATAACCTCCTGTTTTTCTCCCAGTCTCTGGAGGGATGCATTGACCTCTAGCTTGTCTGCACTGAGGCACGGAATGGGGTCCCACACCCAACCCCGCGTCTCCTCCTTTTCATATCTGATGCTTTGGGAAGACTGCTTACTGTTCACTCGGTGGACTATACTCCCTGACATGAGCAACGCACGGGAGAGAGGCGGTAGGAAACACTGATCCATGTAGGGCTCTGAGTTGACCATAACACAGAGTACAGTTGATCAAGGGCCGAGGTAGAGTTCCTTAAGGCAAAGATCTGCCGAGATGAGGGTGTTCTAATGTGACGCCGCCTGAAAATAAAGCAAACACATAAAAGCATATGTAGTGGTCAAAGGGAAAGCACGCCACTAAAAGAATTGATCCCATGAAATACACTATTCTATTTGTTTATGTATCAAATGACTGATAGGAAAGAGCCAGGCGTAGAGATAGTAGACTTGATCAATGTCATAGAGAATTCTTTTCACAGTTGTTCATGCCTTGTGTTTTACATCATTGATTAGGGGAGTATTTTCATCTTTTCCTTTCCTAGTGTCTCCATCTTTCTCAACTTTTCCAGGAGACATATTTACATTATCCTCTAAAACTTTAGGGAAATTTTAAAAAAGTTATGACACATTGGAAGTTGTTGATTTTGTATATGGGAGGAGCACTAGATTGCCAGTGAATTAGTGATCACTAGAGTTTTAGTTTGGTAAAAGATGGTAGTTGGAATTGATACCAGGATGTTTGTAACCCAGTTTTTACTTCATTATTTGATGTAGTTTTCCAAATGCCAGAGCCGGTCATTTTTAATGTAATAACTTGTCTCATTTTAGAATATGTGTTCTTGGAGAGGGTGATGCAGGTAAGTGGAAAATAACTTAATGTAGTGACTTGTTTTTCTCCAATGGATCTCTTATAAACCCAACAGCCATATAGCATTCTTTTGTCCAAATGACCTGATGGCACTTTCTTAACTTTTCTTGCTGTGACTCTAGCAATCTAGGGTCACACCACCTTCTCTCTCCTAGTCATGCTTTCAGTTGTAAGAGTGATATTGTCAATAGTACAGTGAGCAATTGGCACACGCTCTACTCTTTTCTTACATATATATATATATGTGTGTGTGTGTGTGTGTCTATATTTCTCAACTGCGAACTTTGGTAACATAATTGTTAAGGTGTGAACTATTTGCAGTGCACTTAACAACTGATGGCTACACATGATTGTGTAGTGACATCATGGTTAAAACCCTTCTTTGCAACATGTGGCCCCTTTCAGTTTTATTTTCAAGGAAAGGGTTCAATGACTTTTTTCTTTTGGAAGAAGAAAGACTTGCATTTCCATCTTAGAAAATCGAGAACTGGTTTTTTGCCTTTTTTCTTTTTTTGTCTTCAGCTCCTCGTCCTACTGGTTACTAATTCACATGTCCAGTCACTTCAGATTCATGGTGCTAACCCTTTGCCTTGTTCAAGGCTCTGACTTGAATTATTCCATAATCCCTTCTGTGAAGGAGGTTTCTCTCCACGCTCATCTAGCGAGGAAGGAACCGACCCTCCTTTATGTGAACTTGGAGACAGAGGCCAAGGTGAAGCCTCGGTGCCCCTCCACACCAGTGAGCTGCAGAAGGGCTGCAGAGTCCTGTGAATCTTTGGCTGCCCTCCTGGCTCCCTCCGGAGTTGGCATTGTCTGCACGGAGGAGCCCAGCTCCTTACAATCGAATTGTTGAAGTCTCCTGAAGCCGGCTGAAGGATAAGACTGGCCGGAAAGGACAGCAGCAAGCAGTGTGCTCCAAAAGTGGGTGGCAGAAACACTCAGAAGAAGAAAACCTTTCCGTTTCTCTTGTTTTCTCTTTATCTTCTCTCCCTTCCTTTTCCTTTCCTTAGATGGTACAGAGCCTGTCCACCCCCCCATGGTGGTTGTTTTTCTCCTCAGAGCCCCAGGACAGAGCTGTATGTCTTAGTTGTAGGTCCACCCATGGGGGTTCTTTGCCCGGAGTCCCACGGCAGTTTATTCACATCTCTTTCATTCAAATGATTTCAGTAGTGTAATTTATCTGTTTAGGCATATCTGTCTTCCTTGCAGACCCCCAACATTTCAAGACCTTTGGGCACATAGTAGATACTTAAGTACTTGAGTGAATCCGTGAAGATCTTTTGTTGAATACGATCTAAATAAATACAATACCTACTCAGCACACGCATGCAAGCACTTGAGAGAGAGTTTGGTGTCTGCTGAAGCAGGCTGTGGACCAGCTTAGGGGCTCAGTGCCAAAGTGACCCAATAGATTTAGACAAAATGAAGGAGATAATTAACTTCAATTTTACAATTCATGGAGAACAGGAGCAGGATGTCTAGGTGTGAATCAGGACTTGATCATTCTTGTTGCATCTTTGGAAAATCCAGTCCTTTTTCTTTCTATGGAAACGTGACTGGCCAAGAGAGTGAACAGAGGACTGGCTTTTAGAAAGGCAATTTTGTCACAGGAAGTCCTGGAGGAAAATATATGGAAGGAGAGCTGCTAGAAACATGGCAGAGACGTTTTGTGTAGAAACCCTAAAATTTGGGTTTACATGCTGTCTCAAAGAGTTGTAACCCAACTTTTCTCCACTACAGATTTGAGCAGCTTTTAAATATCTAGGTATGCGAAAGGATTAGAAAGGAAAATAGATCCAACTGAAAGGAATTTCGGATGGAACAATGAAATGATGCTGAAGTAAGCCAGCGCACTGAAAAGAGTTTCAGAAAGACCTGCAGTCTCTAAAGGCAGTGGGCAATGTATCCATCAGGTTTCAAGTAGAAAGGGAAATGGGAACAATCGTCTGTCATCTCATGTCCAGGAGATGACAAGCAACAGTCTCTCAGAGAAGAAAAAGATATCTTTCCAACCGGTCGAGCCAGCCACCTGGGCCAGGCCCCTTTCAAGTGGACGAGTTCCAGAGGAGAGAGCCCCGGGGCCTGCCGCCAAGTTTCCTGGGGCGTGTGCTGGGCCCCCTCAGAGGACCAAGCAGCCTGGCAGCCTGTGTGCCAGAGCTGAGATCTGGCGGCCTCCCACACCCGGTTCCCTGTCCTGCCCCGTCCTCCCGAGGGAGGCCGATGGTCCTGGCAGTGGCGAGTGGGGTGGGGCTGGCTGTGAAGCTTTCCTGGGATGCCCCGGGAGAGGGCGCCGGGGGATGGGCTGCCCCTGGCCAGGTCTGAGGCACTGACCCAGCTCAGGGCTGTCGGGGGCGGAGAGAGAAGCCCCTCCGCCTCTTCCCTGAAGCTTCTTATGGCTGGCCAAATCCTTCACAAGACAGGTTCGCTGGAGAAAATAATACCCAGCTTAAGAACACGTGTACAGGGGAGAAACCCGCGAAACTGAGTCTCTCAACACAATGGCAGAGGAGATTCTCCTCCTATCTCCAGCTGCAGACAAAGGAGGATGTTGGGGGTGCGGTTTGGGCATGTGAGACTGGAGAAGACAATTGTCATGGAGAGGGACATGTAGACGATTGGATTGTCTGAACCGGTTCCCCTGCAGTGGGGTCAGGCCCGGAAGGGACAGCACGGAGGTGACCTCGAAGGGGCCTCTCTGTGGTGTGGCTGGCCCCCAGGGGGGGGGGGCCCCGCGCCTGGGGATGGGGATGGAGGGGGGGAAGTGGGATGGCCTGTGAGTTGGCAGCAGTGGTGGATGCAGATACTCAGAGGTCAGGGATCTCTCACTCTTTCCCTGTCTGTCTGTCTGTCTGTCTGTCTGTCTCTCACTCTCTCTCTCTCTCTCTCTCTCTTTCTCTCTCGGGGACCTGAGGAGAAGAGGTGGGCGAGCCCTGCCCACCTCGCCTACCTGCCTTCCTCTCCCCTGGCCCCTTCTTTCTCCGGCTGCTTTGAGTGCCCTGTGGGCTTGGGTTCAACCCCTCAGGCCAAGGGCGCATGCGCCACCCGCCACCGCCGGGGCCTAGGGCGGGCCTCGGGGGTCCTCAGTGGAGGCCCCGCCCGCCCGCCCGCCAGGCCAGGCCAGTCCCAGCTGAAGAAGGAACGCCAACGCCCTGCTGGACTTGGCTTCAGCTGTTGTCTCCCTCCCATCCCCCACTTGCAATCAGCTGGCCGGCCGCTTCCCTTCTTTGGAAGCGGTGGTCTGGACCTGGTGGCCAAAGGCCGACTGGGGTGCCAGGTCGAGGCTCTGCCTCGGCCAGCTGCTTTTGCCCGGGCCTCATTTCTTCCTGGAAAGGCAAAACCACGGCCTCACCCCACGCCCGCACTTGTCGACTCCAGCCAGGTGGAGGAAAGGCTCTGTGGAATCAGAAGGGCCCAGACAGGCTTATGGCCAAGCAGTGAGTGAGGCCCCAGCAGGCCGCCGGCTTGGGGAGCCGCTGCCACACGGGCAGGCCCTTCCGGCGACGGGTCCCAGCATCATCTCTGGAGTCGGGAGGGCCCGGCCTTCCTAGTGCCCAGGCCACGGCTCTGAGGAGAAATCCGCGTTGGAGGGCACGCGTGAGGCCCTCGGCCTGAGGGCGCTGGTGCCACGCCGGGGGCGACTGGAAGGCTGGCTCGGCTCGCCTGCTTTGTCCAAAGGAGGCTGGCCAACCAGCCCGACCGGCCACCTGGGCCAGGCCCCTTTCAAGTGGACAAGATCCGGGGGAAAGGGCCCTGGGGCCTGCCGCCAAGTCTCCTGGGGCGTGTGCTGGGCCCCCTCAGAGGAGGGAGACACCTGGCAACCTGTGTGCCAGACCTTAGATCTGGCGGCCTGCCACACCCGGCTCCCTGCCCTGCCCACGCCTGCCTCCATCCACTCCACGGAGGACGATGGTGTTGGCAGTGCGAGCGGAGATAGTCGTTAGAGACTTCCCTTGGAGTTGTAGTCCAAGAGCATAACAGAAGAGCACTGAGCTTGGGCTCGGCCATTTATCCGCTTTGTAACCTGGCTGAGTTTTCTAGCCACTGTGCCCAGTCTCTTCATCTAGCAAATGGTGCAAAGAACAACATTGACTACGTCGGGATGTTTTCAGGGTCATGTGAGTTAAGATGTGTTCCAGCACAGAGTTTACATTCAGGGTGCAGTCCTTGGCTCAGTAGAAGTGTTCGCTGCTGTTCTTATAATTGTCATTATTTCACGTCCTTATCTTCCTCGTGAGTTCCCTGTCAAACCAACCACGATCCACGGTGTCAGCAGTTTGATTCCAGGTCCCTGCTTCAAGGCCTGCAGAGGGAACCTCGTGCTCATAACCTCCTGTTTTTCTCCCAGTCTCTGGAGGGATGCATTGACCTCTAGCTTGTCTGCACTGAGGCACGGAATGGGGTCCCACATCCAACCCCGCGTCTCCTCCTTTTCATATCTGATGCTTTGGGAAGACTGCTTACTGTTCACTCGGTGGACTATACTCCCTGACATGAGCAACGCACGGGAGAGAGGCGGTAGGAAACACTGATCCATGTAGGGCTCTGAGTTGACCATAACACAGAGTACAGTTGATCAAGGGCCGAGGTAGAGTTCCTTAAGGCAAAGATCTGCCGAGATGAGGGTGTTCTAATGTGACGCCGCCTGAAAATAAAGCAAACACATAAAAGCATATGTAGTGGTCAAAGGGAAAGCACGCCACTAAAAGAATTGATCCCATGAAATACACTATTCTATTTGTTTATGTATCAAATGACTGATAGGAAAGAGCCAGGCGTAGAGATAGTAGACTTGATCAATGTCATAGAGAATTCTTTTCACAGTTGTTCATGCCTTGTGTTTTACATCATTGATTAGGGGAGTATTTTCATCTTTTCCTTTCCTAGTGTCTCCATCTTTCTCAACTTTTCCAGGAGACATATTTACATTATCCTCTAAAACTTTAGGGAAATTTTAAAAAAGTTATGACACATTGGAAGTTGTTGATTTTGTATATGGGAGGAGCACTAGATTGCCAGTGAATTAGTGATCACTAGAGTTTTAGTTTGGTAAAAGATGGTAGTTGGAATTGATACCAGGATGTTTGTAACCCAGTTTTTACTTCATTATTTGATGTAGTTTTCCAAATGCCAGAGCCGGTCATTTTTAATGTAATAACTTGTCTCATTTTAGAATATGTGTTCTTGGAGAGGGTGATGCAGGTAAGTGGAAAATAACTTAATGTAGTGACTTGTTTTTCTCCAATGGATCTCTTATAAACCCAACAGCCATATAGCATTCTTTTGTCCAAATGACCTGATGGCACTTTCTTAACTTTTCTTGCTGTGACTCTAGCAATCTAGGGTCACACCACCTTCTCTCTCCTAGTCATGCTTTCAGTTGTAAGAGTGATATTGTCAATAGTACAGTGAGCAATTGGCACACGCTCTACTCTTTTCTTACATATATATATATATGTGTGTGTGTGTGTGTGTCTATATTTCTCAACTGCGAACTTTGGTAACATAATTGTTAAGGTGTGAACTATTTGCAGTGCACTTAACAACTGATGGCTACACATGATTGTGTAGTGACATCATGGTTAAAACCCTTCTTTGCAACATGTGGCCCCTTTCAGTTTTATTTTCAAGGAAAGGGTTCAATGACTTTTTTCTTTTGGAAGAAGAAAGACTTGCATTTCCATCTTAGAAAATCGAGAACTGGTTTTTTGCCTTTTTTCTTTTTTTGTCTTCAGCTCCTCGTCCTACTGGTTACTAATTCACATGTCCAGTCACTTCAGATTCATGGTGCTAACCCTTTGCCTTGTTCAAGGCTCTGACTTGAATTATTCCATAATCCCTTCTGTGAAGGAGGTTTCTCTCCACGCTCATCTAGCGAGGAAGGAACCGACCCTCCTTTATGTGAACTTGGAGACAGAGGCCAAGGTGAAGCCTCGGTGCCCCTCCACACCAGTGAGCTGCAGAAGGGCTGCAGAGTCCTGTGAATCTTTGGCTGCCCTCCTGGCTCCCTCCGGAGTTGGCATTGTCTGCACGGAGGAGCCCAGCTCCTTACAATCGAATTGTTGAAGTCTCCTGAAGCCGGCTGAAGGATAAGACTGGCCGGAAAGGACAGCAGCAAGCAGTGTGCTCCAAAAGTGGGTGGCAGAAACACTCAGAAGAAGAAAACCTTTCCGTTTCTCTTGTTTTCTCTTTATCTTCTCTCCCTTCCTTTTCCTTTCCTTAGATGGTACAGAGCCTGTCCACCCCCCATGGTGGTTGTTTTTCTCCTCAGAGCCCCAGGACAGAGCTGTATGTCTTAGTTGTAGGTCCACCCATGGGGGTTCTTTGCCCGGAGTCCCACGGCAGTTTATTCACATCTCTTTCATTCAAATGATTTCAGTAGTGTAATTTATCTGTTTAGGCATATCTGTCTTCCTTGCAGACCCCCAACATTTCAAGACCTTTGGGCACATAGTAGATACTTAAGTACTTGAGTGAATCCGTGAAGATCTTTTGTTGAATACGATCTAAATAAATACAATACCTACTCAGCACACGCATGCAAGCACTTGAGAGAGAGTTTGGTGTCTGCTGAAGCAGGCTGTGGACCAGCTTAGGGGCTCAGTGCCAAAGTGACCCAATAGATTTAGACAAAATGAAGGAGATAATTAACTTCAATTTTACAATTCATGGAGAACAGGAGCAGGATGTCTAGGTGTGAATCAGGACTTGATCATTCTTGTTGCATCTTTGGAAAATCCAGTCCTTTTTCTTTCTATGGAAACGTGACTGGCCAAGAGAGTGAACAGAGGACTGGCTTTTAGAAAGGCAATTTTGTCACAGGAAGTCCTGGAGGAAAATATATGGAAGGAGAGCTGCTAGAAACATGGCAGAGACGTTTTGTGTAGAAACCCTAAAATTTGGGTTTACATGCTGTCTCAAAGAGTTGTAACCCAACTTTTCTCCACTACAGATTTGAGCAGCTTTTAAATATCTAGGTATGCGAAAGGATTAGAAAGGAAAATAGATCCAACTGAAAGGAATTTCGGATGGAACAATGAAATGATGCTGAAGTAAGCCAGCGCACTGAAAAGAGTTTCAGAAAGACCTGCAGTCTCTAAAGGCAGTGGGCAATGTATCCATCAGGTTTCAAGTAGAAAGGGAAATGGGAACAATCGTCTGTCATCTCATGTCCAGGAGATGACAAGCAACAGTCTCTCAGAGAAGAAAAAGATATCTTTCCAACCGGTCGAGCCAGCCACCTGGGCCAGGCCCCTTTCAAGTGGACGAGTTCCAGAGGAGAGAGCCCCGGGGCCTGCCGCCAAGTTTCCTGGGGCGTGTGCTGGGCCCCCTCAGAGGACCAAGCAGCCTGGCAGCCTGTGTGCCAGAGCTGAGATCTGGCGGCCTCCCACACCCGGTTCCCTGTCCTGCCCCGTCCTCCCGAGGGAGGCCGATGGTCCTGGCAGTGGCGAGTGGGGTGGGGCTGGCTGTGAAGCTTTCCTGGGATGCCCCGGGAGAGGGCGCCGGGGGATGGGCTGCCCCTGGCCAGGTCTGAGGCACTGACCCAGCTCAGGGCTGTCGGGGGCGGAGAGAGAAGCCCCTCCGCCTCTTCCCTGAAGCTTCTTATGGCTGGCCAAATCCTTCACAAGACAGGTTCGCTGGAGAAAATAATACCCAGCTTAAGAACACGTGTACAGGGGAGAAACCCGCGAAACTGAGTCTCTCAACACAATGGCAGAGGAGATTCTCCTCCTATCTCCAGCTGCAGACAAAGGAGGATGTTGGGGGTGCGGTTTGGGCATGTGAGACTGGAGAAGACAATTGTCATGGAGAGGGACATGTAGACGATTGGATTGTCTGAACCGGTTCCCCTGCAGTGGGGTCAGGCCCGGAAGGGACAGCACGGAGGTGACCTCGAAGGGGCCTCTCTGTGGTGTGGCTGGCCCCCAGGGGGGGGGGCCCCGCGCCTGGGGATGGGGATGGAGGGGGGGAAGTGGGATGGCCTGTGAGTTGGCAGCAGTGGTGGATGCAGATACTCAGAGGTCAGGGATCTCTCACTCTTTCCCTGTCTGTCTGTCTGTCTGTCTGTCTGTCTCTCACTCTCTCTCTCTCTCTCTCTCTCTTTCTCTCTCGGGGACCTGAGGAGAAGAGGTGGGCGAGCCCTGCCCACCTCGCCTACCTGCCTTCCTCTCCCCTGGCCCCTTCTTTCTCCGGCTGCTTTGAGTGCCCTGTGGGCTTGGGTTCAACCCCTCAGGCCAAGGGCGCATGCGCCACCCGCCACCGCCGGGGCCTAGGGCGGGCCTCGGAGGTCCTCAGTGGAGGCCCCGACCGCCCGCCCACCAGCCAGGCCAGGCCAGTCCCAGCTGAAGAAGGAACGCCAACGCCCTGCTGGACTTGGCTTCAGCTGTTGTCTCCCTCCCATCCCCCACTTGCAATCAGCTGGCCGGCCTCTTCCCTTCTTTGGAAGCGGTGGTCTGGACCTGGTGGCCAAAGGCCGACTGGGGTGCCAGGTCGAGGCTCTGCCTCGGCCAGCTGCTTTTGCCCGGGCCTCATTTCTTCCTGGAAAGGCAAAACCACGGCCTCACCCCACGCCCGCACTTGTCGACTCCAGCCAGGTGGAGGAAAGGCTCTGTGGAATCAGAAGGGCCCAGACAGGCTTATGGCCAAGCAGTGAGTGAGGCCCCAGCAGGCCGCCGGCTTGGGGAGCCGCTGCCACACGGGCAGGCCCTTCCGGCGACGGGTCCCAGCATCATCTCTGGAGTCGGGAGGGCCCGGCCTTCCTAGTGCCCAGGCCACGGCTCTGAGGAGAAATCCGCGTTGGAGGGCACGCGTGAGGCCCTCGGCCTGAGGGCGCTGGTGCCACGCCGGGGGCGACTGGAAGGCTGGCTCGGCTCGCCTGCTTTGTCCAAAGGAGGCTGGCCAACCAGCCCGACCGGCCACCTGGGCCAGGCCCCTTTCAAGTGGACAAGATCCGGGGGAAAGGGCCCTGGGGCCTGCCGCCAAGTCTCCTGGGGCGTGTGCTGGGCCCCCTCAGAGGAGGGAGACACCTGGCAACCTGTGTGCCAGACCTTAGATCTGGCGGCCTGCCACACCCGGCTCCCTGCCCTGCCCACGCCTGCCTCCATCCACTCCACGGGGGACGATGGTGTTGGCAGTGCGAGCGGAGATAGTCGTTAGAGACTTCCCTTGGAGTTGTAGTCCAAGAGCATAACAGAAGAGCACTGAGCTTGGGCTCGGCCATTTATCCGCTTTGTAACCTGGCTGAGTTTTCTAGCCACTGTGCCCAGTCTCTTCATCTAGCAAATGGTGCAAAGAACAACATTGACTACGTCGGGATGTTTTCAGGGTCATGTGAGTTAAGATGTGTTCCAGCACAGAGTTTACATTCAGGGTGCAGTCCTTGGCTCAGTAGAAGTGTTCGCTGCTGTTCTTATAATTGTCATTATTTCACGTCCTTATCTTCCTCGTGAGTTCCCTGTCAAACCAACCACGATCCACGGTGTCAGCAGTTTGATTCCAGGTCCCTGCTTCAAGGCCTGCAGAGGGAACCTCGTGCTCATAACCTCCTGTTTTTCTCCCAGTCTCTGGAGGGATGCATTGACCTCTAGCTTGTCTGCACTGAGGCACGGAATGGGGTCCCACACCCAACCCCGCGTCTCCTCCTTTTCATATCTGATGCTTTGGGAAGACTGCTTACTGTTCACTCGGTGGACTATACTCCCTGACATGAGCAACGCACGGGAGAGAGGCGGTAGGAAACACTGATCCATGTAGGGCTCTGAGTTGACCATAACACAGAGTACAGTTGATCAAGGGCCGAGGTAGAGTTCCTTAAGGCAAAGATCTGCCGAGATGAGGGTGTTCTAATGTGACGCCGCCTGAAAATAAAGCAAACACATAAAAGCATATGTAGTGGTCAAAGGGAAAGCACGCCACTAAAAGAATTGATCCCATGAAATACACTATTCTATTTGTTTATGTATCAAATGACTGATAGGAAAGAGCCAGGCGTAGAGATAGTAGACTTGATCAATGTCATAGAGAATTCTTTTCACAGTTGTTCATGCCTTGTGTTTTACATCATTGATTAGGGGAGTAT